>NW_023994119.1:0-167500 GCF_015586225.1 Lucilia sericata | reverse complement strand
AACAGATTTTGTGAAATATGTCTCTATTCAGTTAGCTTTTTAGAAATTTACAAAATATTTCTAGTTTTGTTTCTAGAAAATCAACTGTTCATATCACTATTTATGTGACTTTATAATGAAGTCGTTGACAAAATTCGAAAATTTTGTGAAATATGTCTCTATTAAGTTGACTTTTTAGAAAATTGCAAGAAGTTTTTACATTTTATAGAGATTTTGTGAAAATATTGCATTTTTTAAATTTGTTACTGAATGTAAGACTGTTTCTAGAAAATCAACTGTTCAGCTGCAAGATTTTTAAAAATATGTCACTATTTGGTTGACTTTCTAGAAAAAGAAAAATAATTTGAGAAATCTTTGAATTTTTTTTAAATATGTAACTGAATGAAAGACTGTTTCTAGAATATCAACTATTCAGTAAATTGCAGGATTTTGTGAAATATTTCACTATTTATGTGAAATCATTCACCATTTGGTTGACTTTTTACAATTTTGCAAGATATATCAAATTTTTAAGACTGTTTCTAGAAAATCAACTGTTCAGCTGCAAGATTTTGTGAAATATTTCACTATTTAGAAGATTTTGTGGAATATTTCACTACTAGTTGACTTTTTAGAAAAATGTCCTAAAAATCAACTGCTCAGTAATTTTCAAGATTTTGTGAAATATTTCACTACCCTGTTGACTTTTTAGAAAGTTGCAAGATATTCCTACTTTTGTTTCTAGAAAATTAAATGTTCAGTGCATGGCAAGCTTTTGTGAAATATTTCACCATTTGGTTGACTTTTTAGAATTTTGCATTTTATCAAATTTTTATAAAGAATTTGAGAAATCTTTGTATTTTTTAAATTTGTAACTGAATGTAAGACTGTTTCTAGAAAATCAACGGTTCAGCTGCAAGATTTTTAGAAATATTTCACTATTTGGTTGACTTTCTAGAAAAAAATCTTTAAATTTTCTTTTAAATTTGTAACTGAATTAAAGACTGTTTCTAGAATATCAACTATTCAGTAAATTGCAGGATTTTGTGAAATATTTCACTATTTGTGTGACTTTATAACATAAATCGTTGACCAAATTAGAAAATTTTGTGAAATATGACTCTATTCAGTTGGCTTTTTAGAAATATTTACCTATTTGGTTGACTTTGTAGAAAAAAAATAATTTGAGAAATCTTTCAATTTTTTTTTTAAATTTGTAACTGAATGAAAGACTGTTTCTAGAATATCAACTATTCAGTAAATTGCAGGATTTTGTGAAATAGGTCTCTAGCTTTTTTAGAAATTTGGAAGATATTTTTACATTGTGAAATATTTCACTATTTGGTTGACTTTTTAGAATTTTGCAAGATATATCAAATTTTTATAAAGAATTTGAGAAATCTTTATATTTTTTAAATTTGTAACTGATTGTAAGACTATTTCAAGAATATCAACTATTCAGTAAATTGCAGGATTTTGTTAAATATTTCACTATGTATGTGCCTTTCTAAAAGAAATCGTTGACAGAATTAAAAGATTTTGTGAAATATGTCTCTAAGTTAACTTTTTAGAAATTTGCAAGATATTCTTATCTTTGTTTCTAGAAAGTCAACTGTTCAGTGCATGGCAAGATTTTGTGAAATATTTCATCATGTGGTTGACTTTTTAGAATTTTGCAAGATATATCAAATTTTTATAAAGAATTTGATAAATATTTGCATTTTTTTAAATTTGTAACTGAATGTAAGATTATTTCTAGAATATCAACTATTCTGTAAATTGCAGGATTTTGTGATTTCACTATTTATGTGCATTTCTAAAAGAAATCGTTGATAGAATTAAAAGATTTTTTCAGTTAGCTTTTTAGAAATTTACAAGATATTTCTACTTTTGTTTCTAGAAAATCAACTGTTCAGTGCATGTCAAAATTTTGTGAAATATTTGACTATTCATTTGATTTTTCATAAATTTGTAAGACATTTTTACTTTTGTGAAATATTTTACTACTCAGTTGAGCTTTTAGAAATTTTATTTAGAAGATTTTGTGGAATATTTCACTATTCATTTGACTTTTTAGAAAAATGTCCTAAAAATCAACTGCTCAGTAATTTTCAAGATTTTGTGAAATATTTCACTATACTGTTGACTTTTAAGAAAGTTGCAAGATATTCCTACTTTTGTTTCTAGAAAATCAAATGTTCAGTGCGTGGCAAGATTTGGTGATTTTGTGAAATATGTCTCTATTCAGTTAGCTTTTTAGAAATTTGCAAGATATTCTTACCTTTGTTTCTAGAAAATCATCTGTTCAGTGCATGACAAGATTTTGTGAAATTTTTATAAAGAATTTGAGAAATCTTTGCATTGTATACATTTGTAACTGAATGTAAGATTATTTCTAGAATATCAACTATTCAGTAAATTTTGTGAAATATTTCACTATTTATGTGAGTTTCTAAAAGAAATCGTTAACAGAATTAAAAGATTTTGTGAAATATGTCTCTATTCAGTTAGCTTTTTAGAAATTTACAAGATATTTCTACTTTTGTTTCTAGAAAATCTGTTCAGTGACTGGCAAGATTTTGTGAAATATTTGACTATTCATTTGATTTTTCATAAATTTGTAAGATATTTCACTTTTGTGAAATATTTTACTACTGAGTTGAGATTTTAGATTTTTTTTAAATTTCAGTAAATTGCAAGATTTTGGGAAATATTTCACTATTTGTGTGACTTTCTAGAAAAACAAAATAATTTGAGAAATCTTTTAATTTTTTTAAATTCGTTGAAAAAAATCGAAGATTTTGTGAAATATGTCTCTATTAAGTTGAATTTTTAGAAAATTGCAATATATTTTTACATTTTATAGAGATTTTGTGAAAATTTAGCATTTTTTAAATTTGTAACTGAGTGTAAGACTGTTTTTAGAAAATCAACTGATCAGCTGCAAGATTTTTAGAAATATTTCACTATTTGGTTGACTTTCTAGAAAAAAAAAAAATAATTTGAGAAATCTTTTAAATTTTTTTTATATTTGTAACTGAATGAATGACTGTTTCTAGAATATCAACTATTCAGTAAATTGCAGGATTTTGTGAAATATTTCACCATTTGGTCGACTTTTCAGAATTTTGCAAGATATATCAAATTTGTATAAAGAATTTGAGAAATCTTTGTATTTTTTAAATTTGTAACTGATTGTAAGACTATTTCTAAAATATCAACTATTCAGTAAATTGCAGGATTTTGTGAAATATTTCACTATTTATGTGCCTTTCTAAAAGAAATCGTTGACAGAATTAAAAGATTTTGTGAAATATGTCTCTATTCAGTTAGCTTTTTAGAAATTTGCAAGATATTCTTATCTTTGTTTCTAGAAAATCAACTGTTCAGAGCATGGCAAGATTTTATGAAATATTTCATCATTTGGTTGACTTTTTAGAATTTTGCAAGATAAATCAAATTTTTATAAACAATTTGAGAAACCTTTGCATTTTTTTAAATTTGTAACTGAATGTAAGATTATTTCTAGAATATCAACTATTTTGTAAATTGCAGGATTTTGTGAAATATTTCAGTATTTATGTGAATTTCTAAATGAAACCGTTGACAGAATTAAAAGATTTTGTGAAATATGTCTCTATTCAGTTAGCTTTTTAGAAATTTACAAGATATTTCCACTTTTGTTTCTAGAAAATCAACTGTTCAGTGCATGGCAAGATTTTGTGAAATATTTGACTATTCATTTGATTTTTCATAAATTTGTAAGATATTTCTACTTTTGTGAAATATTTACTACTCAGTTGAGCTTTTAGAAATATTTTGAAATGTCAGTAAACTGCAAGATTTTGGGAAATATTTCACTATTTATGTGACTTTATAAAATAAGTCGTTGACAAAATTCGAAGATTTTGTGAAATATGTCTCTATTAAGTTGACATTTTAGAAAATTGCAATATATTTTTACATTTTGTAGAGATTTTGTGAAAACCATTTGGTTGACTTTTTACAATTTTGCAAGATATATCAAATTTTTATAAAGAATTTGAGAAATCTTTGTATTTTTTAAATTTGTAACTGATTGTAAGACTATTTCCAAAATATCAACTATTCAGTAAATTGCAGGATTTTGTGAAATATTTCACTATTTATGTGCCTTTCTAAAAGAAATCGTTGACAGAATTAAAAGATTTTGTGAAATATGTCTCTATTCAGTTAGCTTTTTAGAAATTTGCAAGATATTCTTATCTTTGTTTCTAGAAAATCAACTGTTCAGAGCATGGCAAGATTTTATGAAATATTTCATCATTTGGTTGACTTTTTAGAATTTTGCAAGATATATCAAATTTTTATAAAGAATTTGAGAAATATTTGCATTTTTTTAAATTTGTAACTGAATGTAAGATTATTTCTAGAATATCAACTATTCTGTAAATTGCAGGATTTTGTGAAATATTTCACTGTTTATGTGAATCTCTAAAAGAAATCGTTGACAGAATTAACAGATGTTGTGAAATATGTCTCTATTCAGTTAGCTTTTTAGAAATTTACAAGATATTTCTACGTTTGTTTCTAGAAAATCAACTGTTCAGTGAATGGAAAGATTTTGTGAAATATTTAGCTATTCATTTCATTTTTCATAAATTTGTAAGATATTTCTACTTTTGTGAAATATTTTACTACTCAGTTGAGCTTTTAGACATTTTTTGAAATTTCAGTAAATTGCAAGATTTTGGAAAATATTTCACTTTTTATGTCGTTTACAAAATTCGAAGATTTTGTGAAATATGTCTCTATTAAGTTGACTTTTTAGAAAATTGCAAGATATTTTTACATTTTATAGGGATTTTGTGATATCTTTGCATTTTTTTAAATCTGTATCTGAATCAGGGATGGAAAATGAGATTTTGTTTCAGTATCAAAAAATATTTCAGGGGGTACTTTTTTGGATCTTAGAGTGCTAATTTTTTTTTTTTTTGCTGAAAGTTGTTAATTTTTTAAATACACCTTCACATATTTAGACATTTTTAAATAATCAACAACAGAAGTAGAAAAGGTATTATATATACCGTAGGGTGATCAATTATTCGACATTTTCCAAAAACCGGTTTTCGAGTAGTTCGAATAGTTGACATTTAAAAACAACCGGTTGATATTTTTCAAATTCAGAGAAAACGGTTTTTTATTATAAACAAAAACATCTAGTTTAATTTGAAAAAAAATTATGGCCCGAACTGATTTTTTAAAATAAACATTATTTCTTTAGTTTTTCTAAAGTCCCTGTTAGTAAATTTTCATAGGCATTCCAACACTGCTATAATATTTCAGCGACAAATTAATTATTGTAATTGGAATATAATCTTAAGATTGATAAAATTTTATCCAACAGTTATTCCAATCAATTTTACAAATAAATTTTTTTAATTAATTAGGAAAATCAAAAAAGTTTAACCAAAGGTGCTTTAGAAAAATATACTCTAGTTTCTTCTTCTTTCTCGAATATTTTAAAATTTAGACAGGCTTAGTGTTTATAAACCGGTTAACCGGATAACCGAAAAACCGGGTTTTATTGCATATTTCGGTTTTTCGCAAACCGGTTTTTTTTTAAACATTGGTTTTCGGTTAACCGGGTTTTAAGTCTCGGTTAACCGGTTCCAAAAAAAGTCAAATTTTTGGTACAAAATTGTATGTTTTCTCTGATTTTTTATTGTGGTTTTTAAAAATTTTGGATAGATAATTCTAAACATTATTTTCCGTTTGTTCATATGAAAACAGACCTAAGATTGTTAAACAAATGTTATGTATATAAAATGGAGATTTACAATTTCAGATAATTAGGAAATTAGTAAAAAGTTGGCATTTAAACCAATAAAAAATTAACTATTTAAACAAATTCCAACCATTATATGAAGAAATTTGTTATTTATTAAGACGGATAAATAACATTGATGGTAAAATTCAGGATGAACTTACTTGTTTACTGCGTGAGTATAATAAAAATCGAGAAGTTTCACAAACGTTCTCAAAACGGACTTTATTTATCGAAACATAAGGATTGTTGTTGCCGTCCGAGAACTTATGCTGCTGGGGTTTTTCACAAACTGTAATGGCGCTTAGGTTGATTGACAGGAAGTCAGAATGACACCTGTCAATATTCCTAAGCGTCATTCACAGTAATTTGAACAACCACAGGCGTAGCGAGCGAAGGGAGGTCACTGTCTATGTCGAGACAGTCGTCGTCTACTTCCGTTCCCGATAAATCGTCGCGAGCCTTGATAGTTCTGGACATAATTTTTGCTATTGATATAGATGGATTATATATTCAAAGGTCAATTTATCCCTCCTATGGCAACTTCCATATACCTAACGAATCAATAATATCTTCAGATCTATATAAGTTTGTTTTCTTATGATATATTAATGTGCATATCTATACTAAAAAGTGCAAATATCTTATTAAGTAATTCATAATAATGACTTTTTCAACTAAATATTATAATATTTTAAAGATTCCAAAAGTCGGTTTTTTATAAACACTAGACAGGCTGTATTATTATTTATTTCAAAATTTAATTGAAGTAATCTTTGAATACAAAGCAAACAAAAGTATTCGAAACCGGCTTTTAAAAAGTTAAAAAACCGGGTTATTCGATATTCGAAAAAATCAACATTTAGAAAAAACCGACACTGGTAAATCAGAAAAAACCGGTTTTAAGACCGATTGAAAAACTGAATCGATTACCCTAATATACATATATTGATATAATGAATCTTTGTCCGTCCCTCAATGTTAACCTTTTAGATATAATTTGATGAACTCCAATGTCCATGTTATCATATAGCTACCATAAAAATATTTCCCCGATATTGTACTTCGTAAATATGTATGTATATTAAAATCAGTCATGATACAATTTGTTATATTTTTATAAATCCTGTCTTAAAGAAATTCAGGCCACATTTGGCCCTACTCAAGGATGAATTTAGAAATTCAACTTATTTATTTATATTTATATTTATTTTATATATACAAAGCAAGCGCCACAAACAAGTAGATATTTAGGATAAATTGTGTTACTATGTTAGTTAAACTGAAAAATTTGATTGATAATAGAATGAAACCATAAAGTGTTATATACCATTGTAAAGCTAATGAAATAATGCTGATGTACATATTAAGTATGTTAGATAAATATAGCTAACAGAATACCTGGGACAAAATAGAGTTTAAAATATTAAGATAAGATACAAAACATAAAGAATTTCGAAAAACAGAAAAAACATTTATATATAATAAATTCAATTAATTACATTATATATTTCTATGTAAAAATATGAAAAACTTAAAATTATTCCGAAAAATTACGACATTTGTAATCATTTTGGTGTTGTATACAAATTTGTGTATGTCATTGAAATCGTCTCCCAAGGACCTTTCATATGATACTAAATTTGCATATGGTTTATTTGTCAAAAATGTGAAAAAAATAACATAAAAACCCTAAAAAGGACCTTTTTATCCTTTGATCCAGCTCACCAAATATTGACGTCAGAACAAAAATTTTGAGAAATGGTATCTTAGAATGAACTAAATTTTCATTTTCGGTGGGAACATCAGCAATTTCCATTTTGTGGCCACCATAATATACATATGTGTTATTAAATTAAAATTCGATGTACATAGGTGCTCATTTGTTAAAAAATCAATAGTCATATCAAATTCTACACATGAGACCATCCATGACATGAAACAATAATTTGCTTTAAAGTCCAAATAATTTTCACCAAAAATTTCTCTTATTATCTATGGTTGAATTCTTAATTTCAAAACATATCGTTTTATATTAGATAGATATCGAGTCCTTCGAGCTTCTGTCATTTGGAAATAATTAGTTTTAAAGTCAAATATTTTTTCAAAATTGAAATTTTTGGTAATTTTCTCATATAATATTAACAATGGAATTTAATTAGATTAATATTCATATAATGTCAATCAAGATAAAAATTCGAAATGAGCTTCATTGGTTATTTGCAAAACATACTTCTAAAAAGTGGCTTTTAAAACTAGATTTCAAAACATTCTTAGAATTTCAAATTTGAACTTTTAAAGATACTTTGACCATTTTTTCATTTTCTCATTGTCTGATTATGTTTTATCATAACGATAAATTGACATTTTACATACAAAAATTATTTTAACCGGCATTTTATCCACCTGTTAAACGATAACCGGAGGTTGAGATATTGGCCCTGAGAGTATCAAATAAGACTCGGGAGTATCACGGTACTTTTGAACATCAAATAGTATCAAAAAAAGTACCATCGTACCAAATTTGCCATCCCTGATCTGAATGTAATACTGTTTCTAGAAAATCAACTGTTAAGCTGCAAGATTTTTATAAATATGTCGCTATTTGGTTGACTTTCTAGAAAAAAAAAATAATTTGATAAATCTTTGATTTTTTTTTTAAATTTGTAACTGAATGAAAGACTGTTTCTAGAATATCAACTATTCAGTAAATTGCAGGATTTTGTGAAATATTTCACCATTTGGTTGACTTTTTACAATTTTGCAAGATATATCAAATTTTTAAGACTGTTTCTAGAAAATCAACTGTTCAGCTGCAAGATTTTGTGAAATATTTCACTATTTAGAAGATTTTGTGGAATAGTTCACTATTCATTTGACTTTTTAGAAAAATGTCCTAAAAATCAACTGCTCAGTAATTTTCAAGATTTTGTGAAATATTTCACTACCCTGTTGACTTTTTAGAAAGTTGCAAGATATTCCTACTTATGTTTCATTTGACTTTTTAAAAAAATGTCCTAAAAATCAACTGCTCAGTAATTTTCAAGATTTTATGAAATATTTCACTACTCTGTTGACTTTTTAGAAAGTTGCAAGATATTCCTACTTTTGTTTCTAGAAAATCATATGTTCAGTGCATGGCAAGATTTTGTGAAATATTTCACCATTTGGTTGACTTTTTAGAATTTTGCAAGATTTATCAAATTTTTATAAAGAATTTGAGAAATCTTTGTATTTTTTAAATTTGTAACTGAATGTAAGACTATTTTAGAAATGTTGTGAAATTTCAGTAAATTGCAAGATTTTGTGAAATATTTCACTATTTGTGTGACTTTATAAAATGAGTCGTTGACAAAATTCGAAGATTTTGTGAAATATGTATCTATTAAGTTGACTTTTTAGAAAATTGCAAGATATTTTTACTTTTTATAGATATTTTATAAAAATTTTGCATTTTTATACCCTACACCACTTTAGTGGGGAGGGTATATTGGATTTGTGCTGATGTTTGTAACATACAAAAATATTCGTCCTAGACCCACCTTAAAGTATACCAATCGGCTTAGAATCGTTTTCTGAGTCGATTAAGCTATGTCCGTCCGTCCGTCCGTCTGGCCGGCGCAAGGTACAGGTCGCAATTTTCAAGATAATTGGATGAAATTTGGCACGCACGTTTTATTTGACCCAAGGACGAAGCCTATTGAAAATGGTTAAAATCGGTCCATTATTTCACCTAGCCCCCATAGAACAGAACCCCCCGAAAAGGGCTTCTGAGCTCATAATTATGTTAAATATACAGATATATCGATAAAATACGGCACAACTAAGTTTTATAGAAGTCTTGATGACCCTGCCAAATTTCATAAATATCGGGCCCCATTTGACCCTAGCTCCCATACAAAGTCCCTTTCAGAAAATTACTTGAATGTCCCAAATTAACTTATAAACACAAATATCGCGATGAAATTCAGCACAATAAAATATTATGTAAATATAAATATATTCACAAAATTTTATCGGGCTTGGTCCATATTTGCCCCTAGCCCCGATATAAAGCCTCTTTCAGAAAATTAGTTTTTCACCCATAAATTGCTAAATGTATCGGAACAAGGGAATATTGAAGATAAATGCTTTATTATGAAAAATAAATCACATTTAATATTCATAACTGGTGTAGGGTATCAGATGGTCGGCCACGCCCGACTATACTTTCTTACTTGTTTAAATTTTGTAACGAACTTTTCGTTACATACATGAATTTACTTATTTTCTTATACATGAATTATAATTGTGTTATTAATTAAACAATATATTTAATGAATTATTTATAATTTATACTCTGGAAATTTGAACTGTTAATTATTTTACATATGTTCGTACTTTGCATAAATTATTTCTTATGTTCTGTTACTTAAAGTAATGTTAAATAACATATTAGTTAACATTTATTGAGAGTTTGTAGTATAAGAGAAGATAACAGCAATTAACACATATACAATATTATGAGTATTAGTAATGTATGTCACTACTACGCTGTAACATCACTAGGTCGTAGATCCAGTCACTACCACTTCAGTTGGGCTTAGGCTGTGATCGTATGCGGACAGCCGGTACAAGTTTGTAACAGCTTTACTAGCAACCGCATACGATCACAAATAAGTCCAACTCATGTAGATGTGTACAGGGATGCTACTGGTATTACACAGCCATAGTACCCAGACACAGTTGTCGTAGTGTACGGGGATGCTACTGGTATTACACAGCCATAGTACCCAGACACAGTTGTAGTAGTGTACAGGGATGCTACTGGTATTACACAGCCATAGTACCCAGACACAGTAGTTGTAAGGCACAGGGAATCTAACGGCCATAGGTCCCAGGCGTAGTGGTGACTAACACACTAATACCCATCAAAAGAATCCCACTATATAAGACAAAGACACTTAACGGCTAGGGGTGGTCTTGTCCCGTCAGTTCAGTTAACCGGTCGTTAAGCGGTTTCTTGTCTCGGTTAAAGTGGCTTGTTTATCTACTCTTTAAAATCGTGTAATATTTAAAATCCTGAAATATTTAAAGAAATCCTGAAATAATTAAAAGTCCTGAAGTATTTGTAATCCTGGAGAATTTGAAATCCTGTAAAAATAATAATTTTTAAATAAAATATTGTAAATAAATAATTAAAAGAACATTTTGGTGTGATTATTTTTTTATCCTGGCTCCGAATGAGTATATCCTGGCAAAGATTATTATAAATGGCGCCCGAGCAGGGACACTAAGTTAAATACGTGGAAAAAAAATTAAAAAAAAAAAAAAAAAAAATATTTTTAGTGTAAAAATTCAATATATAGTCAAAATGAGCCGTGCTTTTATAAATCTTTTAAAGAAGGATATCTTATGTACGTGTCTACGAGACTTGGGCTTGAACGATGACGGAAGTGTGGATGATATGAGAAGCCGGTTGAGAGAATATCTGGGTAAGGATGACATTCCCCCAGATCATGAGTTGTATATCCAAAATTTAAGAGCAAGTTATGATTCGGGTAAAGAGGTAAAAATTCCTAGTATTCACGTGTCTCGAGCATCGTCTCCCGTACGACCAAAAAGTGATCAAGAATATAATTTGGCCAATGTATCGGAACTCTGCGATAAAGTACGCAAGTGGGGAGTAAAATACGATGGCGGAATAGATCCACTATGTTTTCTGGAGAGAATCGAAGAACTGGCTGCGTGTTACTCCATTCCTAAAAATACATTGTTGAACTACATGCCTGAACTGTTAAAAGGTGATGCTTTAGCATGGTATCGTAACAACAAAATTAATTGGAAGTTTTATACGGATTTTGTCGATGATTTTAAGCTTTTCTTTTTGCCAAATTTATTCTTTGAAAATTTGGATGATGCTATCAGGAATCGATTACAGAAAGCTGATGAATGTTTTGTCGATTATGTTACAGAAATTCAGTCGTTGATGAGGTGGACCAAATTAACCGCAAGTGAACAACTAGAGCGCATCTATAGAAATTGCAGGGCCGAGTACAAGATATATATTAAGAGAGGAGAGTTCAACAGGTTACGAGAACTTATTATACAGGCACAAGAATATGAAAATATACGAGCAGAGGATAATAAACAAAAGAAAGTGATACGGCGTGTTCAAACGGCTGTTGCATCATCTAAATCCGGTTATGTATGCTTTCGATGTGGTGAGACAGGCCATAGCCGTGCGAATTGCTCTAACCCACAAGTAATTTTTTGTTGGGATTGTGGTAAACGAGACGTAAAGACGGTTGATTGTTGCCGATCTGGTACGGAAAACTCGAACAGAGGTCTTCTAGCAAAGGAAAGGGCAGAAGATCTCTGAGAACAATGACTTTTCCAATTAGACTGGTACCCGATGACGACTTTCGATTACGAACAATGCTAACAATTAAAAATAAAAAGATTTCAGCGATTTTTGATACTGGAGCTACTCATTCCTGTATACATTTGGCCATTATAGAAGAATTAAATATTCCTATCGTTGCTGCTGATTTTGATGCTCTTTACTTAGCGGACCATTCTAGAATTCCGGTGGAAGGAGTCGCAAATATCTGGTTTGTGTTGAGTGGTATCGTGTATCGTCAGGATTTTTTAGTACTGAGAACGAGTTTAGATCCAATTATAATTGGCATGAATTTCTTACAACAAACTGGCCAAGAACTACATATTATCCCACGAACACAAGCAACAAATTCAGTCACTTTACAGAATTCTGATATTTCTCGAATCAATTCGTTGCAGGTACCATCCACAGTCGAGTCCACGCCAGAAAAACAAATAGGAGATATAATTCAAAAATTTTTAGACGCCGAGCTGCCACGATTCGATGAAATAAGCGGCCCTTCCGATGTTACACAACACGTAATTTCAATGAAACATTCTAGACCACTACGTCAGCGGTATTACCCAAGAAACCCCGCCATGCAAGAAGTTATTAACAATCAAATAGATGAATTATTAAGAGATGGCAAAATCGAACCATCTAAGAGCCCTTACAGTTCACCCATCGTACTGGTCCGTAAAAAGAACAATGAGTGGCGACTATGTGTCGATTTCCGACAAATAAACGAAAATTCTATCCGCGACGCCTATCCTATTCCACAGGTAAACTCTATTCTGGAAAAATTGAGAAACAGCAAGTATTTCAGTACAATCGATCTTCGCAACGGCTACTGGCAAATTCCCATGGACCCAAACAGCAAAATATATACAGCCTTCACAGTCCCCGGTCGTGGCTTATATCAGTGGCGTGTAATGCCTTTCGGGTTGCATTCCGCGCCGGCAACTTTCCAGAGGGCATTAGATTTTGTTATTGGTCCGGAATTAGACTCATTCGCTCTCTCATACCTGGACGATATTGTTGTCCTGGGAAGTACTATAGAAGAACACTTATGTAATTTAAAAACTGTTTTTGATCGACTCATAGCAGCTAATCTTCGTATTAATCCGGACAAATGCACATTTGCACAGAAAACTATACGATACCTTGGCCACGTAATCAGTGAAAACGGAGTTCACACCGATCCCGAAAAGGTAAGGGCTGTATTAACACTTCCAGAACCAACTACCCTTAAAGAATTGAGGTCATTTTTAAACACGGCGGCATGGTATAGGCGTTTCGTGCCAAATTTTTCAACGTTAACAAGCCCGCTGAACGACCTTTTGAAGAAGAACCGGAAGTGGAAATGGGAAACCCCACAAAAGGCTGCATTTGAAGAAATAAAACAAAAATTGATGGACGCACCAGCTCTTACTTGTCCCGATTTCTCACGTACTTTCATTTTACAAACAGACGCTAGCGATGTTGGTCTTGGGGCTGTACTAACACAAGAATTCGAAGATGGCGAAAAGGTAATTGCTTATGCTAGCCGCACCTTAACGGTTTCAGAGCGGAATTACACCGTTACTGAAAAAGAATGTCTGGCTATTGTGTGGGGAATAAGAAAATTGAGACATTACATTGAAGGGTACCACTTCATCATCGTTACAGATCATCAGTCACTAAAATGGCTCAACTCCATTCAGTCACCCTCTGGAAGGATTGCACGCTGGGCTCTGGAACTAATGCAATTCGATTATGAAATCCGCTATCGTAAAGGAAATTTGAATGTCATCGCGGATGCACTTTCCCGGGCTCCTGTTCCCGCAGAATGTCAAGTTCCTTCTGTTCAAACACTCAAGAAAGTCCTAGACGATAACGATCCGTGGTACCAGAAAAAGTTAGAAACAGTGAAAACAGATCCAGAAAAGCTCCCTGATTACCAAATAGATCAGCATGGAAACTTGAGAAGACACATTTTTGATTCTTCCTCGTATAACGAAGTCGATCCTATACCGTGGAAACTGGTAGTTCGGAAAACCGATAGAAATCGTGTTCTTGCCGAATGTCATGATGATGCTTCCGCCGGACATTTAGGAATCAACAAAACTATTGCACGGGTGACAAAATTATACTACTGGCCGGGTATATTCCGGGATATCACAAGATACGTACGAAAATGTGAAACTTGTCAACGATTCAAACCGCTCCAACAAGCACCAGCTGGTAAAATGTGTACTTCAGCAGTTTTCAGCCCTGGACACACTATATGTGCAGATTTTGTAGGTCCTCTACCGAGATCTACCCATGGTAACACGACATTAATTGTTTTTCATGATAAATTTACCAAGTGGTCCGAATTTGTTCCGGTTAGAAAAGCCACAACACAAACTTTTTTAAAGGCTTTTCGTGAAAGGATATTGTGTCGTTTTGGAGTTCCTTATGTCCTACTTACCGACAACGGCACTCAATTCACCAGCCGAGAGTGCCAAAAATATTTTAAATCTTTGGGAGTTGAGCAACGTTTCACAGCACCTTATTCACCACAAGAAAACCCCACTGAGAGAACAAATAGAACTATAAAAACCATGATCGCTCAATTCACCGAGAAAAACCATAGAAAATGGGACGAACAACTACCCGAACTAACATTGGCCGTGAACTCTAGTAAACAATCTTCCACCAAATATAGTCCGGCATATTTGACACTCGGCAGAGAACTACGTCTTCCGAATACGCTGTTTGATGATAAAACTAACTCAGAAAACGCAGCCAATGATACAAGCCCTGAAGATCGTCATAATCACCTATTGGACATTTTCCAACTAGTACGCTATAACCTACAAACCGCAACGGAAAAACAAGCATCGCATTATAATTTACGTCATCGGGAATGGGCCCCTAAAAGAGGAGATCTTGTCCTGGTAAGAAAACACGTTTTATCTAAAGCAATTGATTATTTTGCAGCCAAACTTGCACCCCGATTTGATGGCCCATATTTGGTTACTAAATTTATATCACCAGTGATAGTTGAACTTATTGATCCCGAGACTAAAAAGAAGAAAGGTACTGCCCATCTAAAAGATTTAAAAACTTACCATACGGATCTACATAAAAGGATGGGGCAGTAAACTGGCTAATGAACGTATACTGGAAATTCTTGGAGGTCAAAATGCTGAGCTGGCCGTGGAAAAATGGGATGTCTTTTACAGGAAAGAAGAACCTGAGGGAACTTTATTTGTAATAGGTATCGACCAGAAATCCATGGCTAGTCTTGCCAAGAATAAAGGTAGAGCTTACTTCGCCTCTAAATCTGTCATATTCAAAATTGGGAAGGTGCCGATTGGAAGGGCTGTTACAACAAGCCTCGAAAAGGATACTAAAAAACCTAAGACCACAGCATCAGTATCCACTACTGATAACGTTGAGGAGTCAAATCCTAAAATCGAGGAATTTACCATTAACTCGCCAGAAGAAAGTGTAGTTGACCTTTCCAAAATTGGGAAGGCGCCGATTGAAAGGGCTGTCAAAACCGGCCCCGACAAGGACACTAAAACACCTAAGACAGTACCCAAAGCATCATTAGCAAGTACTAGCAATGTTGAGGAGTCAAATCCTAAAAGCGAGGAGGAAATCACTCACCCGCCAGAAGACAGAACAGCAATGCTCTCCAGAATTGGGAATGTGTCTATTAAAAATATTGCTATTCCTATGCCTGATAAGGACACCGCAGTGCCATCAACAGTACTCACTGCATTAATAGCCACTTCAGGCTATCCGGAGGAGTCAAATCCAAAGAGCGAGGAGGTGACCACCAACTCGCTGGAAGACAGTTTAATGGATGACCATGATTGAGGTTATCCAAATAAACCTCCATCGGAGCGAGACAGCTACCAACGCTCTGATGGCTAAAATCAACACAGGTAAAATACATATAGCTTTAATCCAGGAACCTTGGACGATTCGCAACAAGGTTTCTGGATTAAATCACGTAAATTTCCAACTTTTCTACGCTGATACAGGATCTCGCCCGAGAACATGTATCTTATGTCACAAGAACTTATGTTTTCTCCTCTCAACAGGATTATCAACATCGGATGCAACGGTGCTGAAGCAAGGTCGTGGCAACATATTCCTTGCATCTATTTACCTGCCTTTCGATTCTCCGACACTACCACCAACGTCGGATCTGATGAAACTGGTTGAAGAGGCACAAAGGAAAAATAAGAAAATTGTAATAGGTTGTGATGCCAACTCGCATCATGTAGCTTGGGGTAGTACAAACACCAATCGCAGGGGACAAGCCCTCATGGATTTCTTTAATACTAAAGACTTGATAACATTGAACTTAGGTAATAAAGCTACCTTCGTCAATAGAATCAGAGAAGAAGTATTAGATATAACTATATGTTCAGAAGAGCTTATAAACGAAATTCAGGATTGGAGAGTTTCGGACGAGCACTCCTTTTCTGATCATCGGTACATAAGATTCAAAATACTAAGGCCACCACCAAAGCCGATAAAGTTTCGGAATAAGTCTAAAACTAATTGGACAATGTTCGGGACCTTACTAAAGAACCGTTTAGGTCAGGACACTTTTCAATGTCGAAATAAAGAGGATATAGATGCCAAAGTGGAAACGTTCACAAGTGCCCTGGTTGAATCGTTCGAGGACAGCTGCCCTCTGCGAGAGCGGAGATCTGCCCAGGAAAAACCCTGGGTAACTGGGGAGATCCGGAACCTTGGGAAGACTCTTCGCAAACTATTTATCCGGGCACGGCGTAAAAAGACCGCAGTATACTGGGATGAGTATCGTAATAAACTTGGTGAATATAAGAAAATCGTTCGAAAAGCCAAACGAGACTCCTGGAAACTTTTCTGTGAACAGGTAGATAGCGTAAATGATGTATCGAAGATAAAAAAATTCCTATCCAAAACTCATGTCCAACCGGAATCTATGATCGATGACACGGGCAGGAGGCTTGAGGATATGGAGGAGACAATGAAACTCCTAATGGATTCTCATTTCCCACCCGGTATATCGAATAACATAGATGAACCGATATTGGAGGAAGGGGAGGGTAACACGGAAATAGTAATTACAACTGGCATGGTGAAAGGGGCAATCAAGAGCTTTGCTCCCTATAAAGCTGCAGGGCCGGATGGAATTTTCCCGGCACTTTTGCAGATGGAGGCGGGACTGGTTTCCGTACATCTGTCACAGATATTCACGGCATGCTTAAAATTGGCATATACCCCAGTTAAATGGCAGGATGCAAGGGTAATATTTATACCCAAACCAGGGAAACCTAGCTATGCGACACCTAAGTCCTATCGACCGATAAGTCTTACGTCCTTCCTACTTAAAACCTTGGAACGGATAGTCGATAGCATGGTTAAAAGCAGCATACCATACAATGACCTTAAATATAAGCAGCATGCTTATGTAAAGGACCGATCGGTGGAAACCGCTTTAAATGAAGTTGTCCACTACATAGGTGAATCTTTCGATAGCAAACTGTATACACTGGCAGTATGCATTGACATCGAAGGCGCTTTCAATAACGTGCACACTGATACCCTTATCCAATCCCTAGACCAGTTTTATGTTGACCGGGTGCTCCGTAACTGGATCAACTACATGCTAAGGAACAGATGGATAAGCTGCGAGATGTACGATATAACTATCAGGAAAAAGGTATTTCGCGGTATACCACAGGGTGGCATTTTGTCACCTTTACTCTGGGTCACCACGATTAATAGCCTCCTAAGGACCCTAACCGAGAAAGGACTTAGACCTGTCTGCTATGCAGACGATGTCGTAATACTTTTAAAGGGAAAGGATCCAAATTACTTGTGTAGAAGAGCTGAGGAGGCTCTGAATACGGCCTTGAGCTGGGCTCAACCGAGAGGCCTCAATGTTAACCCGGCGAAGACGGAAATCTGTCTTTTCACAAGAAAGACAAAAATTTCTACATATACTGAACCTTGCTTCTTGGGCAAGAAGATACCGGTGACAGACAAAGTTAAGTACTTAGGTGTAATACTTGACCGGAAATTAAAATGGAGACACCACATAGAGGATAGGATCAACAAGGCACATCGGTGCTGGGCGATATGTAGGAGAACCATAGGCATGAAATGGGGTCTTAGTCCTACTATGACAAATTGGCTTTATAAAAGTGTAATTAGACCAATTCTAGCTTATGCTTCAATAATCTGGTGGACTGCTTTGGACAAAAAGTGTAATATCAAACTACTACAGGGAGTTCAGCGTACATGCTGCTTGGGTATAAGTGGTGCCATGTGTACTACTTCAACCAAGGCTCTGGAAACGTTGCTAGATATTCCACCCATTGAAACATATATAAGATATGAGGCGGCGCTTACAGCCGAACGGCTCTTTACTTTAGGCGAACTGGCCAAAAACGGTTATAGGACACGTCATCAATGTATACTGGACACATTGGAAGGTTATACACATTCATCGGACGTGCCTGATCGCATACCAGACACTGAATATGTCGGAAACTTTGAAACGCTAATCCCAGATAGAATGTCTTGGTCAAGCGGAACATTAGAGCAAATACCAGTAGGAATCCGTTGCTACACGGATGGCTCTAAATTAGGGGACAAAGTGGGTCTGGGGTTCTATATTGAAGACCCAGAAACAGAAATATACCACCGTTTACCTAATCATAACACAAGCTTCCAGGCAGAAGTACGAGCAATAACGGAATGTGTAAATTGGATTAGAATAAATATGGCGCCCACAGGGCTTAATATATTTACCGACAGCCAGAAGGCAATTTGTGCGATATCAGGTGATAGAATTAAATCTAAGACCGTATTGGATTGTAAGAAAGCTTTAACTGAATACTCTCCCAGAGGTAAGGTTCACATCATATGGGTACCAGGCCACTCGGGAGTAATCGGCAACGAAAGGGCGAATGTAATAGCTTTAAAGGGAAGGGAGCTCAATGTAGTTAACCTGACTGCTTACGTTTTAGACAATCCATGGATAAGGAAAAAGAAAAACGCAGAAAAACCATATATTTAAATGCTCCGGTGGAAAGAGCCGAAATCACTTCAGTTGTGAAACTGCCGAACCTATATTTGCCGGATTTGTTACCTAATCCGAAACCCAAATCAGACGTTCTTGCTATATTGGTAAGAGAGTTAGGATTTGATCAAGATGAAGAATTTGATCCAAAGGTACGACTAATCTCAGAAGTTTTATCCTCAATTGAGCCAATTACAGCAGGAAAGCGGGCACGTTTCAAACGAATTTATGGTGCGATTACAGTAATAATTTATATACGATGTTCCTTGGATGTCTGGTTGATCTTCGGAGATGAGAAGTTTATTTTTCCCAAACCCCGAAACGATGTAGATATAGAAATTTCTCAAGACTACAAAAAAAAAAAAAAAATATGTAACCAAGAGGGAGATGTAACGAACTTTTCGTTACATACATGAATTTACTTATTTTCTTATACATGAATTATAATTGTGTTATTAATTAAACAATATATTTAATGAATTATTTATAATTTATACTCTAGAAATTTGAACGGTTAATTATTTTACATATGTTCGTACTTTGCATAAATTATTTCTTATGTTCTGTTACTTAAAGTAATGTTAAATAACATATTAGTTAACATTTATTGAGAGTTTGTAGTATAAGAGAAGATAACAGCAATTAACACATATACAATATTATGAGTATTAGTAATGTATGTCACTACTACGCTGTAACATCACTAGGTCGTAGATCCAGTCACTACCACTTCAGTTGGGCTTAGGCTGTGATCGTATGCGGACAGCCGGTACAAGTTTGTAACAGCTTTACTAGCAACCGCATACGATCACAAATAAGTCCAACTCATGTAGATGTGTACAGGGATGCTACTGGTATTACACAGCCATAGTACCCAGACACAGTTGTCGTAGTGTACGGGGATGCTACTGGTATTTCACAGCCATAGTACCCAGACACAGTTGTAGTAGTGTACAGGGATGCTACTGGTATTCTAACGGCCATAGGTCCCAGGCGTAGTGGTGACTAACACACTAATACCCATCAAAAGAATCCCACTATATAAGACAAAGACACTTAACGGCTAGGGGTGGTCTTGTCCCGTCAGTTCAGTTAACCGGTCGTTACGCGGTTTCTTGTCTCGGTTAAAGTGGCTTGTTTATCTACTCTTTAAAATCGTGTAATATTTAAAATCCTGAAATATTTAAAGAAATCCTGAAATAATTAAAAGTCCTGAAGTATTTGTAATCCTGGAGAATTTGAAATCCTGTAAAAATAATAATTTTTAAATAAAATATTGTAAATAAATAATTAAAAGAACATTTTGGTGTGATTATTTTTTTATCCTGGCTCCGAATGAGTATATCCTGGCAAAGATTATTATAAATGGCGAAGGGAGGTCACTGTCTATGTCGAGACAGTCGTCGTCTACTTCCGTTCCCGATAAATCGTCGCGAGCCTTGATAGTTCTGGACATAATTTTTGCTATTGATATAGATGGATTATATATTCAAAGGTCAATTTATCCCTCCTATGGCAACTTCCATATACCTAACGAATCAATAATATCTTCAGATCTATATAAGTTTGTTTTCTTATGATATATTAATGTGCATATCTATACTAAAAAGTGCAAATATCTTATTAAGTAATTCATAATAATGACTTTTTCAACTAAATATTATAATATTTTAAAGATTTCCAAACATTTCGGTTAACCGGTTTAACCGGTTTTTTATACTCGGTTAACCGACAAACCGGTTTTCTAGAAATGGTCAATTTTGGGTTAACCGAAAAACCGGTTTTTCCAAAAGTCGGTTTTTTATAAACACTAGACAGGCTGTATTATTATTTATTTCAAAATTTAATTGAAGTAATCTTTGAATACAAAGCAAACAAAAGTATTCGAAACCGGCTTTTAAAAAGTTAAAAAACCGGGTTATTCGATATTCGAAAAAATCAACATTTAGAAAAAACCGACACTGGTAAATCAGAAAAAACCGGTTTTAAGACCGATTGAAAAACTGAATCGATCACCCTAATATACATATATTGATATAATGAATCTTTGTCCGTCCCTCAATGTTAACCTTTTAGATATAATTTGATGAACTCCAATGTCCATGTTATCATATAGCTACCATAAAAATATTTCCCCGATATTGTACTTCGTAAATATGTATGTATATTAAAATCAGTCATGATACAATTTGTTATATTTTTATAAATCCTGTCTTAAAGAAATTCAGGCCACATTTGGCCCTACTCAAGGATGAATTTAGAAATTCAACTTATTTATTTATATTTATATTTATTTTATATATACAAAGCAAGCGCCACAAACAAGTAGATATTTAGGATAAATTGTGTTACTATGTTAGTTAAACTGAAAAATTTGATTGATAATAGAATGAAACCATAAAGTGTTATATACCATTGTAAAGCTAATGCAATAATGCTGATGTACATATTAAGTATGTTAGATAAATATAGCTAACAGAATACCTGGGACAAAATAGAGTTTAAAATATTAAGATAAGATACAAAACATAAAGAATTTCGAAAAACAGAAAAAACATTTATATATAATAAATTCAATTAATTACATTATATATTTCTATGTAAAAATATGAAAAACTTAAAATTATTCCGAAAAATTACGACATTTGTAATCATTTTGGTGTTGTATACAAATTTGTGTATGTCATTGAAATCGTCTCCCAAGGACCTTTCATATGATACTAAATCTGCATATGGTTTATTTGTCAAAAATGTGAAAAAAATAACATAAAAACCCTAAAAAGGACCTTTTTATCCTTTGATCCAGCTCACCAAATATTGACGTCAGAACAAAAATTTTGAGAAATGGTATCTTAGAATGAACTAAATTTTCATTTTCGGTGGGAACATCAGCAATTTCCATTTTGTGGCCACCATAATATACATATGTGTTATTAAATTAAAATTCGATGTACATAGGTGCTCATTTGTTAAAAAATCAATAGTCATATCAAATTCTACACATGAGACCATCCATTTTTCACCAAAAATTTCTCTTATTATCTATGGTTGAATTCTTAATTTCAAAACATATCGTTTTATATTAGATAGATATCGAGTCCTTCGAGCTTCTGTCATTTGGAAATAATTAGTTTTAAAGTCAAATATTTTTTCAAAATTGAAATTTTTGGTAATTTTCTCATATAATATTAACAATGGAATTTAATTAGATTAATATTCATATAATGTCAATCAAGATAAAAATTCGAAATGAGCTTCATTGGTTATTTGCAAAACATACTTCTAAAAAGTGGCTTTTAAAACTAGATTTCAAAACATTCTTAGAATTTCAAATTTGAACTTTTAAAGATACTTTGACCATTTTTTCATTTTCTCATTGTCTGACTATGTTTTATCATAACGATAAATTGACATTTTACATACAAAAATTATTTTAACCGGCATTTTATCCACCTGTTAAACGATAACCGGAGGTTGAAATATTGGCCCTGAGAGTATCAAATAAGACTCGGGAGTATCACGGTACTTTTGAACATCAAATAGTATCAAAAAAAGTACCATCGTACCAAATTTGCCATCCCTGATCTGAATGTAATACTGTTTCTAGAAAATCAACTGTTAAGCTGCAAGATTTTTATAAATATGTCGCTATTTGGTTGACTTTCTAGAAAAGAAAAATAATTTGATAAATCTTTGATTTTTTTTTTAAATTTGTAACTGAATGAAAGACTGTTTCTAGAATATCAACTATTCAGTAAATTGCAGGATTTTGTGAAATATTTCACTATTTATGTGAAATATTTCACCATTTGGTTGACTTTTTACAATTTTGCAAGATATATCAAATTTTTAAGACTGTTTCTAGAAAATCAACTGTTCAGCTGCAAGATTTTGTGAAATATTTCACTATTTAGAAGATTTTGTGGAATAGTTCACTATTCATTTGACTTTTTAGAAAAATGTCCTAAAAATCAACTGCTCAGTAATTTTCAAGATTTTGTGAAATATTTCACTACCCTGTTGACTTTTTAGAAAGTTGCAAGATATTCCTACTTATGTTTCATTTGACTTTTTAGAAAAATGTCCTAAAAATCAACTGCTCAGTAATTTTCAAGATTTTATGAAATATTTCACTACTCTGTTGACTTTTTAGAAAGTTGCAAGATATTCCTACTTTTGTTTCTAGAAAATCATATGTTCAGTGCATGGCAAGATTTTGTGAAATATTTCACCATTTGGTTGACTTTTTAGAATTTTGCAAGATTTATCAAATTTTTATAAAGAATTTGAGAAATCTTTGTATTTTTTAAATTTGTAACTGAATGTAAGACTATTTTAGAAATGTTGTGAAATTTCAGTAAATTGCAAGATTTTGTGAAATATTTCACTATTTGTGTGACTTTATAAAATGAGTCGTTGACAAAATTCGAAGATTTTGTGAAATATGTATCTATTAAGTTGACTTTTTAGAAAATTGCAAGATATTTTTACTTTTTATAGATATTTTATAAAAATTTTGCATTTTTATACCCTACACCACTTTAGTGGGGAGGGTATATTGGATTTGTGCTGATGTTTGTAACATACAAAAATATTCGTCCTAGACCTTAAAGTATACCAATCGGCTTAGAATCGTTTTCTGAGTCGATTAAGCTATGTCCGTCCGTCCGTCCGTCCGTCCGTCTGGCCGGCTGGCTGGCTGGCTGGCTGTCCATGTAAACCTTGTGCGCAAGGTACAGGTCGCAATTTTCAAGATAATTGGATGAAATTTGGCACGCACGTTTTATTTGGACGAAGCCTATTGAAAATGGTTAAAATCGGTCCATTATTTCACCTAGCCCCCATAGAACAGAACCCCCCGAAAAGGGCTTCTGAGCTCATAATTATGTTAAATATACAGATATATCGATAAAATACGGCACAACTAAGTTTTATAGAAGTCTTGATGACCCTGCCAAATTTCATAAATATCGGGCCCCATTTGACCCTAGCTCCCATACAAAGTCCCCTTCAGAAAATTACTTGAATGTCCCAAATTAACTTATAAACACAAATATCGCGATGAAATTCAGCACAATAAAATATTATGTAAATATAAATATATTCACAAAATTTTATCGGGCTTGGTCCATATTTGCCCCTAGCCCCCATATAAAGCCTCTTTCAGAAAATTAGTTTTTCACCCATAAATTGCTTAAATGTATCGGAAAAAAGGGAATATTGAAGATAAATGCTTTATTATGAAAAATAAATCACATTTAATATTCATAACTGGTGTAGGGTATCAGATGGTCGGCCACGCCCGACTATACTTTCTTACTTGTTTAAATTTGTAACTGAATGTACGACTGTTTCTAGAAAATCAACCGTTCAGCTGCAAGATTTTTAGAAATATTTCACTATTTCGTTGACTTTCTAGAAAAAAAATAATTTGAGAAATCTTTAAATTTGTTTTAAATTTGTAACTGAATTAAAGACTGTTTCCAGAATATTAACTATTCAGTAAATTGCAGGATTTTGTGAAATATTTCACTATTTGTGTGACTTTATACCATAAATCGTTGACAAAATTAGAAGATTTTGTGAAATATGTCTCTATTCAGTTGGCTTTTTAGAAATATTTACCTATTTGGTTGACTTTGTAAAAAAAAATAATTTGAGAAATCTTTCAATTTTTTTTTTTAAATTTGTAACTGAATGAAAGACTGTTTCTAGAATATCAACTATTCAGTAAATTGCAGGATTTTGTGAAATATGTCTCTATTCAGTTAGCTTTTTTAGAAATTTGGAAGATATGTTTACATTGTGAAATATTTCACTATTTGATTGACTTTTTAGAATTTTGCAAGATATATCAAATTTTTATAAAGAATTTGAGAAATCTTTGTATTTTTTAAATTTGTAACTGATTGTAAGACTATTTCTAGAATATCTATAACTATTCAGTAAATTACAGGATTTTTGAAATATTTCACTATTTATGTGCCTTTCTAAAAGAAATCTTTGACAGAATTAAAAGATTTTGTGAAATATGTCTCTATAAGTTAGCTTTTTAGAAATTTGCAAGATATTCTCATCTTTGTATTTTTTGAAATTTGTAACTGAATGTAAGATTATTTCTAGAATATCAATTCTTCAGTAAATTGCAGGATTTTGTGAAATATTTCACTATTTATGTGAATTTCTAAAAGAAATCGTTGAGAGAATTAAAATATTTTGTGAAGTATGTCTCTAATAAGTTAGTTTTTTAGAAATTTACAAGATATTTCTACTTTTGTTTCTAGAAAATCATGAAAAGCATGGCAAGATTTTGTGAAATATTTGACTATTCATTTGATTTTTCATAAATTTGTAAGATATTTCTACTTTTGTGAAATATTTTACTACCCAGTTGAGCTTTTAGAAATAATTGAAATATTTTTGGAAATATTTCACTATTTATGTGACTTTATAAAATAAGTCGTTGACAAAATTCGAAATATGTCTCTATTATTATTTTTAGAAAATTGCAAGGTATTTTTACATATCATAGAGATTTTGTGAAAATTTTGCATTTTTTAAATTTGTAACTGAATGTAAGACCGTTTCTAGAAAATCAACCGTTCAGGTGCAAGATTTTTATAAATATGTCACTATTTGGTTGACTTTCTGGAAAAAAAAATAATTTGAGAAATCTTTGATTTTTTTAAATTTGTAACTGAATGAAAGACTGTTTCTAGAATATCAAATATTCAGTAAATTGCAGGATTTTCAAGATTTTGTGATATATTTCACAACTCTGTTGACTTTTTAGAAAGTCGAAAGATATTCCTACTTTTGTTTCATTTGACTTTTTAGAAAAATGTCCTAAAAATCAATTGCTCAGTAATTTTCAAGATTTTGTGAAATATTTCACTACTCTGTTGACTTTTTAGAAATTTGCAAGATATTCCTACTTTTGTTTCTAGAAAATCAACTGTTCAGTGCATGGCAAGATTTTGTGAAATATTTCATCATTTGGTTGACTTTTTAGAATTTTGCAAGATATATCAAATTTTTATAAAGAATTTGAGAAATCTTTGTATTTTTTAAATTTGTAACTGAATGTAAGACTATTTCTAGAATATCAACTATTCAGTAGTTTGCAGGATTTTGTGAAATATTTCACTATTTAAGTGAAATATTCCACCATTTGGTCGACTTTTTAGAATTTTGCAAGATATATCAAATTTTTATAAAGAATTTAAGAAATCTTTGTATTTTTTAAATTTGTAACTGAATGTAATTAAGACTATTTCTAGAATATCAACTATTCAGTAAATTGCAGGATTTTGTAAAATATTTCACCATTTGGTTGACTTTTTAGAATTTTGCAGGATATATCAAATTTTTATAAAGAATTTGAGAAGTCTTTGTATTTTTATACCCTACACCACTTTAGTGGGGAGGGTATATTGGATTTGTGCTGATGTTTGTAACATACCAAAATATTCGTCCTAGACCCACCTTAAAGTATACCAATCGGCTTAGAATCGTTTTCTGAGTCGATTAAGCTATGTCCGTCCGTCCGTCCGTCCGTCTGGCTGGCTGGCTGGCTGGCTGGCTGGCTGTCCATGTAAACCTTGTGCGCAAGGTACAGGTCGCAATTTTCAAGATAATTGGATGAAATTTGGCACGCACGTTTTATTTGACCCAAGGACGAAGCCTATTGAAAATGGTTAAAATCGGTCCATTATTTCACCTAGCCCCCATAGAACAGAACCCCCCGAAAAGGGCTTCTGAGCTCATAATTATGTTAAATATACAGATATATCGATAAAATACGGCACAACTAAGTTTTATAGAAGTCTTGATGACCCTGCCAAATTTCATAAAGATCGGGCCACATTTGACCCTAGCTCCCATACAAAGTCCCCTTTAGAAAATTACTTGAATGTCCCAAATTAGCTTATAAACACAAATATCGCGATGAAATTCAGCACAATAAAATATTATGTCAATATAAATATATTCACAAAATTTTATCGGGCTTGGTCCATATTTGCCCCTAGCCCCCATATAAAGCCTCTTTCAGAAAATTAGTTTTTCATCCATAAATTGCTTAAATGTATCGGAACAAGGGAATATTGAAGATAAATGCTTTATTATGAAAAATAAATCACATTTAATATTCATAACTGGTGTAGGGTATCATATGGTCGGCCACGCCCGACTATAATTTCTTACTTGTTTAAATTTGTAACTGATTCTAAGACTATTTCTAAAATATCAACTATTCAGTAAATTCCAGGATTTTGTGAAATATTTCACTATTTATGTGCCTTTCTAAAAGAAATCTTTGACAGAATTAAAAGATTTTGTGAAATATGTCTCTATTCAGTTAGCTTTTTAGAATTTTGCAAGATATTCTTATCTTTGTTTCTAGAAAATCAACCATTCAGTACATGGCAAGATTTTGTGAAATATTTCATCAAGTGGTTGACTTTTTAGAATTTTGCAAGATATATCAAATTTTTATAAAGAATTTGATAAATCTTTGCATTTTTTTTTAACTGAATGTAAGATTATTTCTAGAATATCAACTATTCTGTAAATTGCAGGATTTTGTGGAATATTTCTCTATTTATGTGAATTTCTAAAAGAAATCGTTGACAGAATTAAAAGATTTTGTGAAATATGTCTCTATTCAGTTAGCTTTTTAGAAATTTACAAGATATTTCTACTTTTGTTTCTAGAAAATCAACTGTTCAGTGAATGTCAAGATTTTGTGAAATATTTGACTATTTGATTTTTCATAAATTTGTAAGATATTTCTACATTTGTGAAATATTTTACTACTGAGTTGAGCTTTTAGAATTTTTTTGAAATTTCAGTAAATTGCAAGATTTTGGGAAATATTTCACTATTTGTGTGACTTTATAAAATAAGTCGTTGACAAAATTCGAAGATTTTGTGAAATATGTCTATATTAAGTTGACTTTTTAGAAAATTGCAATATATTTTTACATTTTATAGAGATTTTGTGAAAAAAATTCGAAGATTTTGTGAAATATGTCTATATTAAGTTGACTTTTTAGAAAATTGCAATATATTTTTACATTTTATAGAGATTTTGTGAAAATTTAGCATTTTTTAAATTTGTAACTGAGTGTAAGACTGTTTCTAGAAAATCAACTGTTCAGCTGCAAGATTTTTATAAATATGTCACTATTTAGTTGACTTTCTAGAAAAAAAATAATTTGAGAAATCTTTGATTTTTTTAAATTTGTAACTGAATGAAACACTGTTTGTAGAATATCAACTATTCAGTAAATTGCAGGATTTTGTGAAATATTTCACTATTTATGTAAAATATTTCACCATTTGGTTGACTTTTCACAATTTCAAATCAACTGTTCAGCTGCAAGATTTTGTGAAATATTTCACTATTTAGAAGATTTTGTGGAATGTTTCACTATTCATTTGACTTTTTAGAAAAATGTCCTAAAAATCAACTGCTCAGTAATTTTCATGATTTTGTGAAATATTTCACTACTCTGTTGACCTTTTAGAAAATTGAATGATATTCCTACTTTTGTTTCATTTGACTTTTTAGAAAAATGTCCTAAAAATCAACTGCTCAGTAATTTTCAAGATTTTGTGAAATATTTCACTACTCTGTTGACTTTTTAGAAAGTTGCAAGATATTCCTACTTTTGTTTCTAGAAAATCAACTGTTCAGTGCATGGCAAGATTTTGTGAAATATTTCACCATTTGGTTGACTATTTAGAATTTTGCAAGAAATATCAAATTTTTATAAATTCAGTAAATTTTGTGAAATATTTCACTATTTATGTGCCTTTCTAAAAGCAATCGTTGACAGAATTAAAAGATTTTGTGAAATATGTCTCTATTCAGTTGACTTTTTAGAAATTTGCAAGATATTCTTATCTTTTTAGGAAATTGCAAGATATTTTTACATTTCATAGAGATTTTGTGAAAATTTTGCATTTTTTAAATTTGTAACTGAATGTAAGACTGTTTCTAGAAAATCAACCGTTCAGCTGCAAGATTTTTATAAATATGTCACTATTTGGTTGACTTTCTATAAAAAAAAAAATAATTTGAGAAATCTTTGATTTTTTTATACCCTCCACCACCATCAGTGGTGATAGAGGGTATATATAACTTTGTCATTCCGTGTGTAACACCAAGAAATATTCATCTGAGACCCAACAAAGTATATATATTCTGGGTCCTTATCAAATTCTGAGTCGATTTAGCTATGTCCGTCTGTCCGTCTGTCTGTGTAAAACACGCTCACGATAAAACGAAGCAATAGAGCTTAACCAAATTCACCCAAAATGTTCTTCATTTTCCTAGGTTGTTTGGTATTGCAAATGGGCAAAATCGGTTCACACCGGGAAAAGTTATAAATCAAAATTTAAAACAACCTCGGAAAAAAATAAGCATTTTTTACACATTCAGATGTAATTTTCTCGAAAACTATGCAAGATAATTCCATGAAAATCACCTTACATTCGTTTCTGCACAAGATCTTGATCCCTGCTGAATCGGTCCACAATTTCATATACCTCCCATACAAAAGTACATATTCCTGGAAAATGGGTTTTTTGTAAATAACTTCCGCCACAATGTCGATATCTTTACAAAATTTTACAAATTAAAATCTTATGTCAATACAATTCTTTCAGAGGAAAAATTTTATGGATCGGTCCATAATTGGACATAGCTCCCATACAAGGTCCCCTCCCGAAAATCACTTAAACGCGCATAACTCAGTACTAAATTAAGATATCCATATAAAATTTGGTAAAAGTATTGCCCATATACATAGAAATATTACTGTGAAATTTTTTTCCGATGGGTCCATAATTGGTCATAGCTCCCATACAAGGTCCCCTCCCGAAAATAACTTAAACAAGCTTAACTCATGACTAAATTAAGATATCCATATAAAATTTGGTACAAATATTACTCATATGCACAGAAATATTTTTGTGAAATTTTTTTCCGATCGGTCCATAATTGATCATAGCTCCCATACAAGGTCCCCTCCCGAAAATCACTTAAACGCGCATAACTCATTACTAAATTCAGATATCCATACAAAATTTGGTACAAATATTGCCCATATGCATAGAAATATTACTGTGAAATTTTTTTCCGATCGGTCCATAATTGGTCATAGCTCCCATACAAGGTCCCCTCCCGAAAATCACTTAAACGCGCATAACTCATTACGAAATTAAGATATCCATATAAAATTTGGTATAAGTATTGCCCATGTACATAGAAATGTTACTGTGAAATTTTTTTCCGATCGGTCCATAATTGGTCATAGCTCCCATACAAGGTCCCCTCTCAAAAATCACTTAAACGCGCATAACACATTACTAAATTAAGATATCCATACAAGGTTTGGCACAAGTATTACTCATATGCACAGAAATATTACTGTGAAATTTTTTTCCGATCGGTCCATAATTGGTCATAGCTCCCATACAAGGTCCCCTCCCGAAAATCACTTAAACGCGCATAACTCATTACTAAATTAAGATATCAATATAAAATTTGGCACAAGTATTACTCATATGCACAGAAATATTACAGTGAAATTTTTTTTCCATCGGTCCATAATTGGTCATAGCTCCCAACAAGGTCCCCTCCCGAAAATCACTTAAACGCGCATAACTCAATACTTAATTAAGATACCCATATGATACAAATATTACTCATATGCACAGAAATATTACAGATAATTTTTTTCCGATCGGTCCATAACTGGTCATAGCTCCCATACAAGGTCCCCTCCCGAAAATCACTTAAACGCACATAATTCATTACTAAATTAAGATATACATATAAAGTTTGGCAGAAATATTGCTCATATACAGAGAAATATTACTGTGAAATTGTTTTCCTATCGATCCATAATTGATCATAGCTCTCATACAAGGTCCCTTTCAGAAAAACACTTAAAGGCACATAACTCATTACCAAATAATGATATAAATAAATACTATTTTTGTTCATAAATACTATTTTGTAGTGCAAAAAGCACTTAATGCTATTTCAAAAATTTTTCACGATCGGTCTATATTTGGTCATATCTCTCATACTAGGTCCTGCCCCCAAAAGCGCTTTAACCGTATCACAGTGGTATAGGAAAAAAAAAAGAGGGAAATAATTCGGTAACTTCTAAACGGTTAATGCGATTTTGATGAAATTTGGTATGCACAAAGTGGAGGTGCTATCGAGTTTAGGTTTTGAATTTGGACCTTATAGGCCAACCAGGGGCCCGGCGGGGGTCCTCAAATTAGGACACCTCGGCTATGTTAAATTTTTAAAACGATCCTATTTCTTCATTTGAGTTCCGATTAAAAAAAAATTCGTATATAGAATCTCCTCATCGAGCACTATAAAAAATGTCGTAAATTATCTCTTATAGTTTAGGAGATATTCGCATTTGAAAATTAAAATTTTAAAATTTTTACCGTCCTTACTTTAGTTTTTTGATAATAGCGTGTCCAAATATTCCCGATTTTCGCCATATTTTTTTTTATTCGCTTAACAACAACTTTATATATCAAGCAGTGAAAGAATTATGTAAAAATCATGACTGAGTCCAAAGTTATAGGCATTTTCATTTAAAAAATTAAAAAAGGCGATTTTTTGCCATTTTTTTGGGAAAAAAGTATCTTTTTCTTTTTAAGTTATCTAAAAAGTTTCTAAGAAGATGTATATAGAATTTATACTTTTTGGAAAGCTGACTTTACATAAAATACGATAAATGAAACAAAACCTAAAAATTTTTGATACCGAGGGGACCAGGTCCATCCAAAAAAACCCTATTTTTTATGGAAAATTCAATTTTGAACAAAAATTCTCAAATCGCATAGTCGATATCAAATTATAGTGACCTGTTTTATATGACCCAATATGTTCTTAATCATTTTGTAACGGGTTTCGATAACCCCGCCCCTGGTATGGATATAATAGGCAAAAAATCCCATTTTTGTGATTTTTTAAAACTTTTTTGGGAATTCCGGGATTTCTAATAAGAAAATTCGAAATTTTTATTTAATTTTGGATTTTGAGTAAAAAATTCTACCTAACTGTAAAATTTCATCAAAAAATAATCATAAATAAAGTTTTTATTGCAATTTGAAAAATTTGTATCTTCGCAAAAATTGAATAAAAAACATTTTTTAATTTTTTTTAAAAAGTATTCCGCGAATTTTTTAATTTTCAAAAATTATATACAGTTTTGAAAAATAGACAAAATTACCTTTCCATTGATATATAACATGCCTACCTAATGTTTTTTAAGTGACAAATTAATTAGGGAAAACTAAACATCTTTTAGAAAATTTACCTAGCACTACGACATTTTTTATAGTGCTCGATGAGGAGATTCTATATACGAAATTTTTTTAAATCGGAACTCAAATGAAGAAATAGGATCGTTTTAAAAATTTAACATAGCCGAGGTGTCCTAATTTGAGGACCCCCCGCCGGGCCCCTGGTTGGCCTATAAGGTCCAAATTCAAAACCTAAACTCGACAACACCTCCTCTTTGTGCATAGCAAATTTCATCAAAATCGGATTAACCGTTTAGAAGTTACCGAATTATTTCCCTCTTTTTTTTCCTATACCACTGTGCGTATTTAACTCTTTGCGTTATCAATTTGTGTAGAACAAAATTATATATATGTATGTATTTTTAAAATCCTTAAATCTTTCACATACATGCATACATGCAAATACGAGATATCGCTAAAGAATATCTTAGGGCGCTATAAAAATTTAAATGAAAGTGGCGTTTCTAATGTTCAATAAGTCTTGGAATTGTAGTAGATTTAAGCTGTTTAAATCTTGGGATTTTTCTATTTAAGACATGAGAAAACTTATTTCTACAAATATTTTATTAATTAGAAATGTATTAATACAAAAGTTGCTGGTGGAGGGTATTTAAGATTCGGCTCAGCCGAATATAGCACTCTAACTTGTTAAATTTGTAACTGAATGAAAGACTGTTTCTAGAATATCAAATATTCAGTAAATTGCAGGATTTTCAAGATTTTGTGATATATTTCACAACTCTGTTGACTTTTTAGAAAGTCGAAAGATATTCCTACTTTTGTTTCATTTGACTTTTTAGAAAAATGTCCTAAAAATCAACTGCTCAGTAATTTTCAAAATTTTGTGAAATATTTCACCATTTGGTTGACTTTTTAGAATTTTGCAAGATATATCAAATTTTTATAAAGAATTTGAGAAATCTTTGTATTTTTTAAATTTGTTACTTAATGTAAGACTATTTCTAGAATATCAACTGTTCAGTAATTTGCAGGATTTTGTGAAATATTTCACTATTTAAGTGAAATATTTCACCATTTGGTCGACTTTTTAGAATTTTGCAAGATATATCAAATTTTTATAAAGAATTTGAGAAATCTTTGTATTTTTTAAATTTGTAACTGAATGTAATTAAGACTATTTCTAGAATATCAACTATTCAGTAAATTGCAGGATTTTGTAAAATATTTCACCATTTGGTTGACTTTTTAGAATTTTGCAAGATATATCAAATTTTTATAAAGAATTTGAGAAATCTTTGCATTTTTTAAATTTGTAACTGATTGTAAGACTATTTCTAAAATATCAACTATTCAGTAAATTCCAGGATTTTGTGAAATTTTTCACTATTTATGAGCATTTCTAAAAGAAATCGTTGACAGAATTAAAAGATTTTGTGAATATTTCTACTTTTGTAAAATATTTTACTACGGAGTTGAGCTATTAGATTTTTTTTAAATTTCAGTAAATTGCAAGATAAGATATTTCACTATTTGTGTGACTTTATAAAATAAGTCGTTGACAAAATTCGAAGATTTTGTGAAATATGTCTCTATTAAGTTGACTTTTTAGAAAATTGCAATATATTTTTACATTTTATAGAGATTTTGTGAAAATTTAGCATTTTTTAAATTTGTAACTGAGTGTAAGACTGTTTCTAGAAAATCAAATCAAATATTTCACCATTTGGTTGACTTTTTACAATTTTGCAAGATATATCAAATTTTTATAAAGAATTTGAGAAATCTTTGTATTTTTTAAATTTGTAACTGATTGTAAGACTATTTCTAAAATATCAACTATTCAGTAAATTGCAGGATTTTGAGAAATATTTCACTATTTATGTGCCTTTCTAAAAGAAATCGTTGACAGAATTAAAAGATTTTGTGAAATATGTCTCTATTCAGTTAGCTTTTTAGAAATTTGCAAGATATTCTTATCTTTGTTTCTAGAAAATCAACTGTTCAGGGCATGGCAAGATTTTATGAAATATTTCATCATTTGGTTGACTTTTTAGAATTTTGCAAGATATATCAAATTTTTATAAAGAATTTGAGAAATCTTTGCATTTTTTTAAATTTGTAACTGAATGTAAGATTATTTCTAGAATATCAACTATTTTGTAAATTGCAGGATTTTGTGAAATATTTCAGTATTTATGTGAATTTCTAAAAGAAAACGTTGACAGAATTAAAAGATTTTGTGAAATTTGTCTCTATTCAGTAGGCTTTTTAGAAATTTACAAGATATTTGCACTTTTGTTTCTAGAAAATCAACTGTTCAGTGCATGGCAAGATTTTGTGAAATATTTGACTATTCATTTGATTTTTCATAAATTTGTAAGATATTTCTACTTTTGTGAAATATTTACTACTCAGTTGAGCTTTTAGAAATATTTTGAAATTTCAGTAAACTGCAAGATTTTGGGAAATATTTCACTATTTATGTGACTTTATAAAATAAGTCGTTGACAAAATTCGAAGATTTTGTGAAATATGTCTCTATTAAGTTGACTTTTTAGAAAATTGCAATATATTTTTACATTTTATAGAGATTTTGTGAAAACCATTTGGTTGGCTTTTTACAATTTTGCAAGATATATCAAATTTTTATAAAGAATTTGAGAAATTTTTGTATTTTTTAAATTTGTAACTGATTGTAAGACCACTTCCAAAATATCAACTATTCAGTAAATTGCAGGATTTTGTGAAATATTTCACTATTTATGTGCCTTTCTAAAAGAAATCGTTGACAGAATTAAAAGATTTTGTGAAATATGTCTCTATTCAGTTAGCTTTTTAGAAATTTGCAAGATATTCTTATCTTTGTTTCTAGAAAATCAACTGTTCAGAGCATGGCAAGATTTTATGAAATATTTCATTATTTGGTTGACTTTTTGGAATTTTGCAAGATATATCAAATTTTTATAAAGAATTTGAGAAATCTTTGCATTTTTTTAAATTTGTAACTGAATGTAAGATTATTTCTAGAATATCAACTATTTTGTAAATTGCAGGATTTTGTGAAATATTTCAGTATTTATGTGAATTTCTAAAAGAAAACGTTAACAGAATTAAAAGATTTTGTGAAATATGTCTCTATTCAGTTAGCTTTTTAGAAATTTACAAGATATTTGCACTTTTGTTTCTAGAAAATCAACTGTTCAGTGCATGGCAAGATTTTGTGAAATATTTGACTATTCATTTGATTTTTCATAAATTTGTAAGATATTTCTACTTTTGTGAAATATTTACTACTCAGTTGAGCTTTTAGAAATATTTTGAAATTTCAGTAAACTGCAAGATTTTGGGAAATATTTCACTATTTATGTGACTTTATCAAATAAGTCGTTGACAAAATTCGAAGATTTTGTGAAATATGTCTCTATTAAGTTGACTTTTTAGAAAATTGCAATATATTTTTACATTTTATAGAGATTTTGTGAAAACCATTTGGTTGACTTTTTACAATTTTGCAAGATATATCAAATTTTTAAGACTGTTTCTGGAAAATCCACTGTTCAGCTGCAAGATTTTGTGAAATATTTCACTATTTAGAAGATTTTGTGGAATGTTTCACTATTCATTTGACTTTTTAAAATAATGTCCTAAAAATCAACTGCTCAGTAATTTTCATGATTTTGTGAAATATTTCACTACTCTGTTGACCTTTTAGAAAATTGAATGATATTCCTACTTTTGTTTCATTTGACTTTTTAGAAAAGTGTCCTAAAAATTAACTGCTCAGTAATTTTCAAGATTTTGTGAAATATTTCACAACTCTGTTGACTTTTTAGAAAGTTGCAAGATATTCCTACTTTTGTTTCTAGAAAATCAACTGTTCAGTGCATGGCAAGATTTTGTGAAATATTTCATCATTTGGTTGACTTTTTAGAATTTTGCAAGATATATCAAATTTGTTTAAAGAATTTGAGAAATCTTTGTATTTTTTAAATTTGTAATTGAATGTAAGACTATTTCTAGAATATCAACTATTCAGTAAATTGCAGGATTTTGTGAAATATTTCACTATTTATGTGCCTTTCTAAAAGAAATCGTTGACAGAATTAAAAGATTTTGTGAAATATGTCTCTATTCAGTTAGCTTTTTAGAAATATATATCAAATATATCAAATTTTTATAAAGAATTTGAGAAATCTTTCCATTTTTTAAATTTCTAACTGAATGTAAGATTATTTCTAGAATATCAACTATTCAGTAAATTTTGTGGAATATTTTACTATTTATGTGAATTTCTAAAAGAAATCGTTGACAAAATTAAAAGATTTTGTGAAATATGTCTCTATTCAGTTAGCTTTTAGAAATTTACAAGATATTTCTACTTTTGTTTCTAGAAAATCAACTGTTCAGTGAATGGCAAGATTTTGTGAAATATTTGACTATTCATTTGATTTTTCATAAATTTGTAAGATATTTCTACTTTTGTGAAATATTTTACTACTGAGTTGAGCTTTTTCGTTGACAAAATTCGAAGATTTTGTGAAATATGTCTCTATTAAGTTGACTTTTTAGAAAATTGCAAGATATTTTTTACATTTTATAGAGATTTTGTGAAAATGTTGCATTTTTTAAATTTGTAACTGAATGTAAGACTGTTTCTAGAAAATCAACTGTTCAGCTGCAAGATTTTTTAAATATGTCACTATTTGGTTGACTTTCTAGAAAAAACAAGTTAGAGTGCTATATTCGGCTATGCCGAATCTTGAATACCCTCCACCAGCAAACTACTTTTTATCTAACTATCTAATTTTTAGATAACTTGCCAAAATTTTTGTCGAACTAATTTTGATTAGGTCCAGAAAAATGTATATTAATACGCCAGTTCGAAAACATTTTAATAGAATGACATATCTATACACAGAATATGGGAGTTGTGACCAATTATGGACTGATCAGGAAACAATTTCGTATAATGATTTATATGCAGAAAAAGATCAGGTCTAATTTTACTCCAATAGCTTTATTAATCAATGAAATATGTGCGTTTAGGTGACTTTAGGAAGTGGACTTTATATGCAATTAAGGGCCTATCCGGAAAAATTTCACAGAGTGATTCATATGTGCACAAATCATATTTTATCAAGATATCTTTATTTGATAATTAAATATGTGCGTTTAAGGGATTTTTTTAAGTGGACCTATTACCAAATATGGACCGATCCAGAAAAAATTTGGTACAAAATTTTATAAACATTTCGTAGAGTGATTTATGTTAAGACAAAACATATTTGTGTCGAATTTTCTCAAATTAACTTTATTTGACAATGAAATATGTGTGTTTAAGTGACTCTCAGAAGTGGACCTTATATAGAAGCTATGACTAATAATGGACCGATCCGAGAAAAAAGTGGTAGAATGATTCATGTGTACACAAAACTTATTCAAATCGAATTTTACCCCTATAGCTTTAGAATTCAATGAAATATATGCGTGTAAGTGATTTTCGGAAGTTGACCTTATATGGGCACTATGACCAATTATGGGCCTATTCGGGAAACATTTCGCAGAGTGATTCATATTTGGACAAAACATGTTTGTGTCGAATTTTATCAAGATAGCTTTATTTGATAATGCAATATGTGCTTTTAAGTGATTTTCGTAAGTGGACCTTATATGGGAGCTATGACCAATAATGGACCGATCCGTAAAAAATTTGGTAGAATGATTTGTATGTACACAGAACATATTCAACTCGAATTTTATCACAATATTACAAAATTACCTTTCCATTGATATATAACATGCCTACCTAATGTTTTTTAAGTGACAAATTAATTAGGGAAAACTAAACATCTTTTAGAAAATTTACCTAGCACTACGACATTTTTTATAGTGCTCGATGAGGAGATTCTATATACGAAATTTTTTTTAAATCGGAACTCAAATGAAGAAATAGGATCGTTTTAAAAATTTAACATAGCCGAGGTGTCCTAATTTGAGGAGCCCCCGCCGGGCCCCTGGTTGGCCTATAAGGTCCAAATTCAAAACCTAAACTCGACAACACCTCCTCTTTGTGCATAGCAAATTTCATCAAAATCGGATTAACCGTTTAGAAGTTACCGAATTATTTCCCTCTTTTTTTTTCCTATACCACTGTGCGTATTTAACTCTTTGCGTTATCAATTTGTGTAGAACAAAATTATATATATGTATGTATTTTTAAAATCCTTAAATCTTTCAGATACATGCAAATACGAGATATCGCTAAAGAATATCTTAGGGCGCTATAAAAATTTAAATGAAAGTGGCGTTTCTAATGTTCAATAAGTCTTGGAATTGTAGTAGATTTAAGCTGTTTAAATCTTGGGATTTTTCTATTTAAGACATGAGAAAACTTATTTCTACAAATATTTTATTAATTAGAAATGTATTAATACAAAAGTTTCTGGTGGAGGGTATTTAAGATTCGGCTCAGCCGAATATAGCACTCTAACTTGTTAAATTTGTAACTGAATGAAAGACTGTTTCTAGAATATCAATTATTCAGTAAATTGCAGGATTTTCAAGATTTTGTGATATATTTCACAACTCTGTTGACTTTTTAGAAAGTCGAAAGATATTCCTACTTTTGTTTCATTTGACTTTTTAGAAAAATGTCCTAAAAATCAACTGCTCAGTAATTTTCAAAATTTTGTGAAATATTTCACCATTTGGTTGACTTTTTAGAATTTTGCAAGATATATCAAATTTTTATAAAGAATTTGAGAAATCTTTGTATTTTTTAAATTTGTAACTTAATGTAAGACTATTTCTAGAATACCAACTGTTCAGTAATTTGCAGGATTTTGTGAAATATTTCACTATTTAAGTGAAATATTTCACCATTTGGTCGACTTTTTAGAATTTTGCAAGATATATCAAATTTTTATAAAGAATTTGAGAAATCTTTGTATTTTTTAAATTTGTAACTGAATGTAATTAAGACTATATCTAGAATATCAACTATTCAGTAAATTGCAGGATTTTGTAAAATATTTCACCATTTGGTTGACTTTTTAGAATTTTGCAAGATATATCAAATTTTTATAAAGAATTTGAGAAATCTTTGCATTTTTTAAATTTGTAACTGATTGTAAGACTATTTCTAAAATATCAACTATTCAGTAAATTCCAGGATTTTGCGAAATATTTCACTATTTATGAGCATTTCTAAAAGAAATCGTTGACAGAATTAAAAGATTTTGTGAATATTTCTACTTTTGTGAAATATTTTACTACGGAGTTGAGCTATTAGATTTTTTTTTAAATTTCAGTAAATTGCAAGATAAGATATTTCACTATTTGTGTGACTTTATAAAATAAGTCGTTGACAAAATTCGAAGATTTTGTGAAATATGTCTCTATTAAGTTGACTTTTTAGAAAATTGCAATATATTTTTATATTTTATAGAGATTTTGTGAAAATTTAGCATTTTTTAAATTTGTAACTGAGTGTAAGACTGTTTCTAGAAAATCAACTGTACGGCTGCAAGATTTTTAGAAATATTTCACTATTTGGTTGACTTTCTAAAAAAAAAATAATTTGAGAAATCTTTGCATTTTTTTAAATTTGTAACTGAATGAATGACTGTTTCTAGAATATCAACTATTCAGTAAATTGCAGGATTTTGTGAAATATTTCACTATCTATGTGAAATATTTCACCATTTGGTTGACTTTTTACAATTTTGCAAGATATATCAAATTTTTATAAAGAATTTGAGAAATCTTTGTATTTTTTAAATTTTGTAACTGATTGTAAGACTATTTCTAAAATATCAACTATTCAGTAAATTGCAGGATTAGATAAGATATTTCACTATTTGTGTGACTTTATAAAATAAGTCGTTGACAAAATTCGAAGATTTTGTGAAATATGTCTCTATTAAGTTGACTTTTTAGAAAATTGCAATATATTTTTACATTTTATAGAGATTTTGTGAAAATTTAGCATTTTTTAAATTTGTAACTGAGTGTAAGACTGTTTCTAGAAAATCAACTGTACGGCTGCAAGATTTTTAGAAATATTTCACTATTTGGTTGACTTTCTAAAAAAAAATAATTTGAGAAATCTTTGCATTTTTTTAAATTTGTAACTGAATGAATGACTGTTTCTAGAATATCAACTATTCAGTAAATTGCAGGATTTTGTGAAATATTTCACTATCTATGTGAAATATTTCACCATTTGGTTGACTTTTTACAATTTTGCAAGATATATCAAATTTTTATAAAGAATTTGAGAAATCTTTGTATTTTTTAAATTTTGTAACTGATTGTAAGACTATTTCTAAAATATCAACTATTCAGTAAATTGCAGGATTTTGAGAAATATTTCACTATTTATGTGCCTTTCTAAAAGAAATCGTTGACAGAATTAAAAGATTTTGTGAAATATGTCTCTATTCAGTTAGCTTTTTAGAAATTTGCAAGATATTCTTATCTTTGTTTCTAGAAAATCAACTGTTCAGAGCATGGCAAGATTTTATGAAATATTTCATCATTTGGTTGACTTTTTAGAATTTTGCAAGATATATCAAATTTTTATAAAGAATTTGAGAAATCTTTGCATTTTTTTAAATTTGTAACTGAATGTAAGATTATTTCTAGAATATCAACTATTTTGTAAATTGCAGGATTTTGTGAAATATTTCAGTATTTATGTGAATTTCTAAAAGAAAACGTTGACAGAATTAAAAGATTTTGTGAAATATGTCTCTATTCAGTAGACTTTTTAGAAATTTACAAGATATTTGCACTTTTGTTTCTAGAAAATCAACTGTTCAGTGCATGGCAAGATTTTGTGAAATATTTGACTATTCATTTGATTTTTCATAAATTTGTAAGATATTTCTACTTTTGTGAAATATTTACTACTCAGTTGAGCTTTTAGAAATATTTTGAAATTTCAGTAAACTGCAAGATTTTGGGAAATATTTCACTATTTATGTGACTTTATAAAATAAGTCGTTGACAAAATTCGAAGATTTTGTGAAATATGTCTCTATTAAGTTGACTTTTTAGAAAATTGCAATATATTTTTACATTTTATAGAGATTTTGTGAAAACCATTTGGTTGACTTTTTACAATTTTGCAAGATATATCAAATTTTTATAAAGAATTTGAAACATTTTTGTATTTTTTAAATTTGTAACTGATTGTAAGACTATTTCCAAAATATCAACTATTCAGTAAATTGCAGGATTTTGTGAAATATTTCACTATTTATGTGCCTTTCTAAAAGAAATCGTTGACAGAATTAAAAGATTTTGTGAAATATGTCTCTATTCAGTTAGCTTTTTAGAAATTTGCAAGATATTCTTATCTTTGTTTCTAGAAAATCAACTGTTCAGAGCATGGCAAGATTTTATGAAATATTTCATCATTTGGTTGACTTTTTAGAATTTTGCAAGATATATCAAATTTTTATAAAGAATTTGAGAAATCTTTGCATTTTTTTAAATTTGTAACTGAATGTAAGATTATTTCTAGAATATCAACTATTTTGTAAATTGCAGGATTTTGTGAAATATTTCAGTATTTATGTGAATTTCTAAAAGAAAACGTTAACAGAATTAAAAGATTTTGTGAAATATGTCTCTATTCAGTTAGCTTTTTAGAAATTTACAAGATATTTCCACTTTTGTTTCTAGAAAATCAACTTTTCAGTGCATGGCAAGATTTTGTGAAATATTTGACTATTCATTTGATTTTTCATAAATTTGTAAGATATTTCTACTTTTGTGAAATATTTTACTACTCAGTTGAGCTTTTAGAAATATTTTGAAATTTCAGTAAATTGCAAGATTTTGGGAAATATTTCACTATTTATGTGACTTTATCAAATAAGTCGTTGACAAAATTCGAAGATTTTGTGAAATATGTCTCTATTAAGTTGACTTTTTAGAAAATTGCAATATATTTTTACATTTTATAGAGATTTTGTGAAAACCATTTGGTTGACTTTTTACAATTTTGCAAGATATATCAAATTTTTAAGACTGTTTCTGGAAAATCCACTGTTCAGCTGCAAGATTTTGTGAAATATTTCACTATTTAGAAGATTTTGTGGAATGTTTCACTATTCATTTGACTTTTTAAAATAATGTCCTAAAAATCAACTGCTCAGTAATTTTCATGATTTTGTGAAATATTTCACTACTCTGTTGACCTTTTAGAAAATTGAATGATATTCCTACTTTTGTTTCATTTGACTTTTTAGAAAAGTGTCCTAAAAATTAACTGCTCAGTAATTTTCATGATTTTGTGAAATATTTCACAACTCTGTTGACTTTTTAGAAAGTTGCTGTTCAGTGCATGGCAAGATTTTGTGAAATATTTCATCATTTGGTTGACTTTTTAGAATTTTGCAAGATATATCAAATTTGTTTAAAGAATTTGAGAAATCTTTGTATTTTTTAAATTTGTAATTGAATGTAAGACTATTTCTAGAATATCAACTATTCAGTAAATTGCAGGATTTTGTGAAATATTTCACTATTTATGTGCCTTTCTAAAAGAAATCGTTGACAGAATTAAAAGATTTTGTGAAATATGTCTCTATTCAGTTAGCTTTTTAGAAATATATATCAAATATATCAAATTTTTATAAAGAATTTGAGAAATCTTTCCATTTTTAAATTTCTAACTGAATGTAAGATTATTTCTAGAATATCAACTATTCAGTAAATTTTGTGGAATATTTTACTATTTATGTGAATTTCTAAAAGAAATCGTTGACAAAATTAAAAGATTTTGTGAAATATGTCTCTATTCAGTTAGCTTTTTAGAAATTTACAAGATATTTATACTTTTGTTTCTAGAAAATCAACTGTTCAGTGAATGGCAAGATTTTGTGAAATATTTGACTATTCATTTGATTTTTCATAAATTTGTAAGATATTTCTACTTTTGTGAAATATTTTACTACTGAGTTGAGCTTTTTCGTTGACAAAATTCGAAGATTTTGTGAAATATGTCTCTATTAAGTTGACTTTTTAGAAAATTGCAAGATATTTTTTACATTTTATAGAGATTTTGTGAAAATGTTGCATTTTTTAAATTTGTAACTGAATGTAAGACTGTTTCTAGAAAATCAACTGTTCAGCTGCAAGATTTTTTAAATATGTCACTATTTGGTTGACTTTCTAGAAAAAACAAGTTAGAGTGCTATATTCGGCTATGCCGAATCTTGAATACCCTCCACCAGCAAACTACTTTTTATCTAACTATCTAATTTTTAGATAACTTGCCAAAATTTTTGTCGAACTAATTTTGATTAGGTCCAGAAAAATGTATATTAATACGCCAGTTCGAAAACATTTTAATAGAATGACATATCTATACACAGAATATGGGAGTTGTGACCAATTATGGACTGATCAGGAAACAATTTCGTATAATGATTTATATGCAGAAAAAGATCAGGTCTAATTTTACTCCAATAGCTTTATTAATCAATGAAATATGTGCGTTTAGGTGACTTTAGGAAGTGGACTTTATATGCAATTAAGGGCCTATCCGGAAAAATTTCGCAGAGTGATTCATATGTGCACAAATCATATTTTATCAAGATATCTTTATTTGATAATTAAATATGTGCGTTTAAGGGATTTTTTTAAGTGGACCTATTACCAAATATGGACAGATCCAGAAAAAATTTGGTACAATGTTTTATAAACATTTCGTAGAGTGATTTATGTTAAGACAAAACATATTTGTGTCGAATTTTCTCAAATTAACTTTATTTGACAATGAAATATCCGAGAAAAAAGTGGTAGAATGATTCATGTCTACACAAAACTTATTCAAATCGAATTTTACCCCTATAGCTTTAGAATTCAATGAAATATATGCGTGTAAGTGATTTTCGGAAGTTGACCTTATATGGGCACTATGACCAATTATGGGCCTATTCGGGAAACATTTCGCAGAGTGATTCATATTTGGACAAAACATGTTTGTGTCGAATTTTATCAAGATAGCTTTATTTGGTAATGCAATATGTGCTTTTAAGTGATTTTCGTAAGTGGACCTTATATGGGAGCTATGACCAATAATGGACCGATCCGTAAAAAATTTGGTAGAATGATTTGTATGTACACAGAACATATTCAACTCGAATTTTATCACAATAGCTTTATTCATCAATGAAATATGTGCGTTTAGGTGATTTTCGGAATAGGACCTTATATGGGAGCTATGAGCAATTGTGGACCGACTAAGATCTACGTTGACAGTATGATTTCTGTTCATATTATGTTTACATGTACAAAATTTCGTGTTGATACCGATATATTTGTGGGAGTTATTAACGATAAACTAATTTCCGGGAATATATACCTCTGTATGGGGGCTATAGGAAATACTTAATCGATTGTAAAGATTTTGAATATAATTGATCACTACTCTGAAAAAAAATGTATGACAAAATTCATCGAAATATCTTTGGTAGTTTCTGAGAAAACTTCAAAAGAATTATGAAAAAAGCGTAATTTTTTTCGAGGTAGTCTGAAATTTTTACTCATAACTTTTCACGTTGTGAACCGATTTCGCTGATTTTCAATACCAAACTGCTTAAGATAATAATAAATATTTTGGGTGAATTTGATTTATTTCCTTTGCTTAGTTTTAACGTGAGCGTGTTTTACACAGACAGACGGACATAGCTAAATCGACTCAAAATTTGATAAGGACCCAGAATATATATACTTTGTTGGGTCTTAGATGAATATTTCTTGGTGTTACACACGGAACGACAAACTTATATATACCCTCTATCACCACTGACGGTGGTGGAGGGTATAAAAAATAAGTTGAGAAACCTTTGATTTTTTTTAAATTTGTAACTGAATGAAAGACTGTTTCTAGAATATCAACTATTCAGTAAATTGCAGGATTTTGTGAAATATTTCACTATTTATGTAAAATATTTCACCATTTGGTTGACTTTTTACAATTTTGCAAGATATATCAAATTTTTAAGACTGTTTCTAGAAAATCAACTGTTCAGCAGCAAGATTTTGTGAAATATTTCACTATTTAGAAGATTTTGTGGAATGTTGCACTATTCATTTGACTTTTTAGAAAAATGTCATAAAAATCAACTGGTCAATAATTTTCATGATTTTGTGAAATATTTCACTACTCTGTTGACCTTTTAGAAAGTTGCAAGATATTCCTACTTTTGTCTCATTTGACTTTTTAGAAAAATGTCCTAAATATCAACCGCTCAGTAATTTTCAAGATTTTGTGAAATATTTCACTACTCTGTTGACTTTTTAGAAAGTTGCAAGATATTCCTACTTTTGTTTCTAGAAAATCAACTGTTCAGTGCATGGCAAGATTTTGTGAAATATTTCACCATTTGGTTGACTATTTAGAATTTTGCAAGAAATATCAAATTTTTATAAATTCAGTAAATTTTGTGAAATATTTCACTATTTATGTGCCTTTCTAAAAGCAATCGTTGACAGAATTAAAAGATTTTGTGAAATATGTCTCTATTCAGTTGACTTTTTAGAAATTTGCAAGATATTCTTATCTTTTTAGGAAATTGCAAGATATTTTTACATTTCATAGAGATTTTGTGAAAATTTTGCATTTTTTAAATTTGTAACTGAATGTAAGACTGTTTCTAGAAAATCAACCGTTCAGCTGCAAGATTTTTATAAATATGTCACTATTTGGTTGACTTTCTATAAAAAAAAAAATAATTTGAGAAATCTTTGATTTTTTTATACCCTCCACCACCATCAGTGGTGATAGAGGGTATATATAACTTTGTCATTCCGTGTGTAACACCAAGAAATATTCATCTGAGACCCAACAAAGTATATATATTCTGGGTCCTTATCAAATTCTGAGTCGATTTAGCTATGTCCGTCTGTCCGTCTGTCTGTGTAAAACACGCTCACGATAAAACGAAGCAATAGAGCTTAACCAAATTCACCCAAAATGTTCTTCATTTTCCTAGGTTGTTTGGTATTGCAAATGGGCAAAATCGGTTCACACCGGGAAAAGTTATAAATCAAAATTTAAAACAACCTCGGAAAAAAATAAGCATTTTTTACACATTCAGATGTAATTTTCTCGAAAACTATGCAAGATAATTCCATGAAAATCACCTTACATTCGTTTCTGCACAAGATCTTGATCCCTGCTGAATCGGTCCACAATTTCATATACCTCCCATACAAAAGTACATATTCCTGGAAAATGGGTTTTTTGTAAATAACTTCCGCCACAATGTCGATATCTTTACAAAATTTTACAAATTAAAATCTTATGTCAATACAATTCTTTCAGAGGAAAAATTTTATGGATCGGTCCATAATTGGACATAGCTCCCATACAAGGTCCCCTCCCGAAAATCACTTAAACGCGCATAACTCAGTACTAAATTAAGATATCCATATAAAATTTGGTAAAAGTATTGCCCATATACATAGAAATATTACTGTGAAATTTTTTTCCGATGGGTCCATAATTGGTCATAGCTCCCATACAAGGTCCCCTCCCGAAAATAACTTAAACAAGCTTAACTCATGACTAAATTAAGATATCCATATAAAATTTGGTACAAATATTACTCATATGCACAGAAATATTATTGTGAAATTTTTTTCCGATCGGTCCATAATTGATCATAGCTCCCATACAAGGTCCCCTCCCGAAAATCACTTAAACGCGCATAACTCATTACTAAATTCAGATATCCATACAAAATTTGGTACAAATATTGCCCATATGCATAGAAATATTACTGTGAAATTTTTTTCCGATCGGTCCATAATTGGTCATAGCTCCCATACAAGGTCCCCTCCCGAAAATCACTTAAACGCGCATAACTCATTACGAAATTAAGATATCCATATAAAATTTGGTATAAGTATTGCCCATGTACATAGAAATGTTACTGTGAAATTTTTTTCCGATCGGTCCATAATTGGTCATAGCTCCCATACAAGGTCCCCTCTCAAAAATCACTTAAACGCGCATAACACATTACTAAATTAAGATATCCATACAAGGTTTGGCACAAGTATTACTCATATGCACAGAAATATTACTGTGAAATTTTTTTCCGATCGGTCCATAATTGGTCATAGCTCCCATACAAGGTCCCCTCCCGAAAATCACTTAAACGCGCATAACTCATTACTAAATTAAGATATCAATATAAAATTTGGCACAAGTATTACTCATATGCACAGAAATATTACAGTGAAATTTTTTTCCATCGGTCCATAATTGGTCATAGCTCCCAACAAGGTCCCCTCCCGAAAATCACTTAAACGCGCATAACTCAATACTTAATTAAGATACCCATATGATACAAATATTACTCATATGCACAGAAATATTACAGATAATTTTTTTCCGATCGGTCCATAACTGGTCATAGCTCCCATACAAGGTCCCCTCCCGAAAATCACTTAAACGCACATAATTCATTACTAAATTAAGATATACATATAAAGTTTGGCAGAAATATTGCTCATATACAGAGAAATATTACTGTGAAATTGTTTTCCTATCGATCCATAATTGATCATAGCTCTCATACAAGGTCCCTTTCAGAAAAACACTTAAAGGCACATAACTCATTACCAAATAATGATATAAATAAATACTATTTTTGTTCATAAATACTATTTTGTAGTGCAAAAAGCACTTAATGCTATTTCAAAAATTTTTCACGATCGGTCTATATTTGGTCATATCTCTCATACTAGGTCCTGCCCCCAAAAGCGCTTTAACCGTATCACAGTGGTATAGGAAAAAAAAAAAGAGGGAAATAATTCGGTAACTTCTAAACGGTTAATGCGATTTTGATGAAATTTGGTATGCACAAAGTGGAGGTGCTATCGAGTTTAGGTTTTGAATTTGGACCTTATAGGCCAACCAGGGGCCCGGCGGGGGTCCTCAAATTAGGACACCTCGGCTATGTTAAATTTTTAAAACGATCCTATTTCTTCATTTGAGTTCCGATTAAAAAAAATTTCGTATATAGAATCTCCTCATCGAGCACTATAAAAAATGTCGTAAATTATCTCTTATAGTTTAGGAGATATTCGCATTTGAAAATTAAAATTTTAAAATTTTTACCGTCCTTACTTTAGTTTTTTGATAATAGCGTGTCCAAATATTCCCGATTTTCGCCATATTTTTTTTATTCGCTTAACAACAACTTTATATATCAAGCAGTGAAAGAATTATGTAAAAATCATGACTGAGTCCAAAGTTATAGGCATTTTCATTTAAAAAATTAAAAAAGGCGATTTTTTGCCATTTTTTTGGGAAAAAAGTATCTTTTTCTTTTTAAGTTATCTAAAAAGTTTCTAAGAAGATGTATATAGAATTTATACTTTTTGGAAAGCTGACTTTACATAAAATACGATAAATGAAACAAAACCTAAAAATTTTTGATACCGAGGGGACCAGGTCCATCCAAAAAAACCCTATTTTTTATGGAAAATTCAATTTTGAACAAAAATTCTCAAATCGCATAGTCGATATCAAATTATAGTGACCTGTTTTATATGACCCAATATGTTCTTAATCATTTTGTAACGGGTTTCGATAACCCCGCCCCTGGTATGGATATAATAGGCAAAAAATCCCATTTTTGTGATTTTTTAAAACTTTTTTGGGAATTCCGGGATTTCTAATAAGAAAATTCGAAATTTTTATTTAATTTTGGATTTTGAGTAAAAAATTCTACCTAACTGTAAAATTTCATCAAAAAATAATCATAAATAAAGTTTTTATTGCAATTTGAAAAATTTGTATCTTCGCAAAAATTGAATAAAAAACATTTTTTAATTTTTTTTAAAAAGTATTCCGCGAATTTTTTAATTTTCAAAAATTATATACAGTTTTGAAAAATAGACAAAATTACCTTTCCATTGATATATAACATGCCTACCTAATGTTTTTTAAGTGACAAATTAATTAGGGAAAACTAAACATCTTTTAGAAAATTTACCTAGCACTACGACATTTTTTATAGTGCTCGATGAGGAGATTCTATATACGAAATTTTTTTTAAATCGGAACTCAAATGAAGAAATAGGATCGTTTTAAAAATTTAACATAGCCGAGGTGTCCTAATTTGAGGACCCCCCGCCGGGCCCCTGGTTGGCCTATAAGGTCCAAATTCAAAACCTAAACTCGACAACACCTCCTCTTTGTGCATAGCAAATTTCATCAAAATCGGATTAACCGTTTAGAAGTTACCGAATTATTTCCCTCTTTTTTTTCCTATACCACTGTGCGTATTTAACTCTTTGCGTTATCAATTTGTGTAGAACAAAATTATATATATGTATGTATTTTTAAAATCCTTAAATCTTTCACATACATGCATACATGCAAATACGAGATATCGCTAAAGAATATCTTAGGGCGCTATAAAAATTTAAATGAAAGTGGCGTTTCTAATGTTCAATAAGTCTTGGAATTGTAGTAGATTTAAGCTGTTTAAATCTTGGGATTTTTCTATTTAAGACATGAGAAAACTTATTTCTACAAATATTTTATTAATTAGAAATGTATTAATACAAAAGTTGCTGGTGGAGGGTATTTAAGATTCGGCTCAGCCGAATATAGCACTCTAACTTGTTAAATTTGTAACTGAATGAAAGACTGTTTCTAGAATATCAAATATTCAGTAAATTGCAGGATTTCAAGATTTTGTGATATATTTCACAACTCTGTTGACTTTTTAGAAAGTCGAAAGATATTCCTACTTTTGTTTCATTTGACTTTTTAGAAAAATGTCCTAAAAATCAACTGCTCAGTAATTTTCAAAATTTTGTGAAATATTTCACCATTTGGTTGACTTTTTAGAATTTTGCAAGATATATCAAATTTTTATAAAGAATTTGAGAAATCTTTGTATTTTTTAAATTTGTTACTTAATGTAAGACTATTTCTAGAATATCAACTGTTCAGTAATTTGCAGGATTTTGTGAAATATTTCACTATTTAAGTGAAATATTTCACCATTTGGTCGACTTTTTAGAATTTTGCAAGATATATCAAATTTTTATAAAGAATTTGAGAAATCTTTGTATTTTTTAAATTTGTAACTGAATGTAATTAAGACTATTTCTAGAATATCAACTATTCAGTAAATTGCAGGATTTTGTAAAATATTTCACCATTTGGTTGACTTTTTAGAATTTTGCAAGATATATCAAATTTTTATAAAGAATTTGAGAAATCTTTGTATTTTTTAAATTTGTAACTGAATGTAAGACTATTTCTAGAATATCAACTATTCAGTAAATTGCAGGATTTTGTGAAATATTTCACTATTTATGTGCCTTTCTAAAAGAAATCGTTGACAGAATTAAAAGATTTTGTGAAATATTGGTCTATTCAGTTAGCTTTTTTAGAAATTTACAAGATATTTCTACTTTTGTTTCTAGAAAATCAACTGTTCAGTGAATGGCAAGATTTTGTGAAATATTTGACTATTCATTTGATTTTTCATAAATTTGTAAGATATTTCTACTTTTGTGAAATATTTTACTACTGAGTTGAGCTAAGATATTTCTACTTTTGTGAAATATTTTACTACTGAGTTGAGCTTTTATAAATTTTTTTAAATTTCAGTAAATTCCAAGATTTTGGGAAATATTTCACTATTTGTGTGACTTTATAAAATAAGTCCTTGACAAAATTCGAAGATTTTGTGAAATATGTCTCTATTAAGTTGACTTTTTAGAAAATTGCAATTTATTTTTACATTTTATAGAGATTTTGTGAAAATTAGCATTTTTTAAATTTGTAACTGAGTGTAAGACTGTTTCTAGAAAATCAACTGTTCAGCTTCAATATTTTTAGAAATATTTCACTATTTGGTTGACTTTCTAGAAAAAAAATAATTTGAGAAATCTTTGAATTTTTTTTTTTAAATTTGTAACTGAATGAAAGACTGTTTCTAGAATATCAACTATTCAGTAAATTGCAGGATTTTGTGAAATATTTCACCATTTGGTTGACTTTTTAGAATTTTGCAAGATATATCAAATTTTTATAAAGAATTTGAGAAATCTTTGTATTTTTTTAAATTTGTAACTGATTGTAAGACTATTTCTAGAATATCAACTATTCAGTAAATTGCAGGATTTTGTGAAATATTTCACTATTTATGTGCCTTTCTAAAAGAAATCGTTGACAGAATTAAAAGATTTTGTGAAATATGTCTCTATTCAGTTAGCTTTTTAGAAATATATATCAAATATATCAAATTTTTATAAAGAATTTGAGAAATCTTTCCATTTTTTAAATTTCTAACTGAATGTAAGATTATTTCTAGAATATCAACTATTCAGTAAATTTTGTGGAATATTTTACTATTTATGTGAATTTCTAAAAGAAATCGTTGACAAAATTAAAAGATTTTGTGAAATATGTCTCTATTCAGTTAGCGTTTTAGAAATTTACAAGATATTTCTACTTTTGTTTCTAGAAAATCAACTGTTCAGTGAATGGCAAGATTTTGTGAAATATTTGACTTTCTAGAAAAAAAAAATAATTTGAGAAATCTTTGAATTTTTTTTTAATTTGTAACTGAATGAAAGACTGTTTCTAGAATATCAACTATTCAGTAAATTGCAGGATTTTGTGAAATATTTCACTATTTATGTAAAATATTTCACCATTTGGTTGACTTTTTACAATTTTGCAAGATATATCAAATTTTAAAGACTGCAAGCAAGATTTTGTGAAATATTTCACTATTTAGAAGATTTTGTGGAACGTTTCACTATTCATTTGACTTTTTAGAAAAATGTCCTAAAAATCAACTGCTCAGTAATTTTCATGATTTTGTGAAATATTTCACTACTCTGTTGACCTTTTAGAAAGTTGCAAGATATTCCTACTTTTGTTTCATTTTACTTTTTAGAAAAATGTCCTAAAAATCAACTGATCAGTAATTTTCAAGATTTTGTGAAATATTTCACAACTCTGTTGACTTTTTAGAAAGTTACAAGATATTCCTACTTTTGTTTCTAGAAAATCAACTGTTCAGTGCATGGCAAGATTTTGTGAAATATTTCATCATTTGGTTGACTTTTTAGAATTTTGCAAGATATATCAAATTTGTTTAAAGAATTTGAGAAATCTTTGTATTTTTTAAATTTGTAACTGAATGTAAGACTATTTCTAGAATATCAACTATTCAGTAAATTGCAGGATTTTGTGAAATATTTCACTATTTATGTGCCTTTCTAAAAGAAATCGTTGACAGAATTAAAATATTTTGTGAATTATGTCCTATTCAATTAGCTTTTTAGAAATTTGCAAGACAAAATATTGAGCATGACAAGATTTTGTGAAATATTTCATCATTTTGTTGACTTTTTAGAATTTTGAAAGATATATCAAATTTTTATAAAGAATTTGAGAAATCTTTGCATTTTTTAAATTTCTAACTGAATGTAAGATTATTTCTAGAATATCAACTATTCAGTAAATTTTGTGAAATATTTTACTATTTATGTGCCTTTCTAAAAGAAATCGTCTACAGAATTAAAAGATTTTGTGAAATATGTCTCTATTCAGTTAGCTTTTTAGAAATTTACAAGATATTTCTACTTTTGTTTCTAGAAAATCAACTGTTCAGTGAATGGCAAGATTTTGTGAACTATTTGACTATTCATTTGATTTTTCATAAATTTGTAAGATATTTCTACTTTTGTGAAATATTTCACCATTTGGTTGACTTTTTAGAATTTTGCAAGATATATCAAATTTTTATAAAGAATTTGATAAATATTTGTATTTTTTAAATATTGAATGTAAGACTATTTCTAGAATATCAACTATTCAGTAAATTGCAGTATTTTGTGAAATATTTCACTATTTATGTGCCTTTCTAAAAGAAATCGTTGACAAAATTAAACGATTTTGTGAAATATGTCTCTATTCAGTTAGCTTTTTCGAAATTTGCAAGATATTCTTATCTTTCTTTCTAGAAAATCATATGTTCATTGTATGACAAGATTTTGTGAAATATTTCATTATTTGGTTGACTTTTTAGAATTTTGAAAGATATATCAAATTTTTATAAAGAATTTGAGAAATCTTTGCATTTTTTAAATTTCTAACTGAATGTAAGATTATTTCTAAAATATCAACTATTTAGTAAATTTTGTGAAATATTTCACTATTTATGTGAACTTCTAAAAGAAATCGTTGACAGAATTAAAAGATTTTGTGAAATATGTCTCTATTTTTAGAAATTTACAAGATATTTCTACTTTTTTTTCTAGAAAATCAACTGTTCAGTGAATGGCAAGATTTTGTGAAATATTTGACTATTCATTTGATTTTTCATAAATTTGTAAGATATTTCTACTTTTGTGAAATATTTTACTACTGAGTTGAGCTTTTAGAATTTTTTTTAATTTCATTAAATTGCAAGATTTTGGGAAATATTTCAATATTTGGTGACTTTATAAAATAAGTCGTTGACAAAATTCGAAGATTTTGTGAAATATGTCTCTATTAAGTTGACTTTTTAGAAAATTGCAAGATATTTTTACATTTTATAGAGATTTTGTGAAAATTTTGCATTTTTTAAATTTGTAACTGAATGTAAGACTGTTTCTAGAAAATCAACTGTTCAGCTGCAAGATTTTTTTAAATATGTCACTATTTAGATGACTTTCTAAAAAAAAAAAATAATTTGAGAAATCTTTGATTTTTTTTTTTTAAATTTGTAACTGAATGAAAGACTGTTTCTAGAATATCATCTATTCAGTAAATTGCAGGATTTTGTGAAATATTTCACTATTTATGTAAAATATTTCACCATTTGGTTGACTTTTTACAATTTTGCAAGATATATCGAATTTTTAAGACTGTTTATAGAAAATCAACTGTTCAGCAGCAAGATTTTGTGAAATATTTCACTATTTAGAAGATTTTGTGGAATGTTGCACTATTCATTTGACTTTTTAGAAAAATGCCATAAAAATCAACTGGTCAATAATTTTCATGATTTTGTGAAATATTTCACTACTCTGTTGACCTTTTAGAAAGTTGCAAGATATTCCTACTTTTGTTTCATTTGACTTTTTAGAAAAATGTCCTAAAAATCAACTGCTCAGTAATTTTCAAGATTTCGTGAAATATTTCACTACTCTGTTGACTTTTAGAAAGTTGCAAGATATTCCTACTTTTGTTTCTAGAAAATCAATTGTTTAGTGCATGGCAAGATTTTGTAAAATATTTCACCATTTGGTTGACTTTTTAGAATTTTGCAAGATTTATCAAATTTTTATAAAGAATTTGAGAAATCTTTGTATTTTTTAAATTTGTAACTGAATGTAAGACTATTTCTAGAATATCAACTATTCAGTAAATTGCAGGATTTTGTGAAATATTTCACTATTTATGTGCCTTTCTAAAAGAAATCGTTGACAGAATTAAAAGATTTTGTGCAATATGTCTCTATTCAGTTAGCTTTTTAGAAATTTACAAGATATTTCTACATTTGTTTCTAGAAAATCAACTGTTCAGTGAATGGCAAGATTTTGTAAAATATTTCATCATTTGGTTGACTTTTTAGAATTTTGAAAGATATATCAAATTTTTATAAAGAATTTGAGAAATCTTTGCATTTTTAAATTTCTAACTGAATGTAAGATTATTTCTAGAATATCAACTATTCAGTAAATTTTGTGAAATATTTCACTATTTATATGAATTTCTAAAAGAAATCGTTGACAGAATTAGAAGATTTTGTGAAATATGTCTCTATTCAGTTAGCTTTTTAGAAATTTACAAGATATTTCTACTTTTGTTTCTAGAAAATCAACTGTTCAGTGAATGGCAAGATTTTGTGAAATATTTGACTATTCATTTGATTTTTCATAAATTTGTAAGATATTTCTACTTTTGTGAAATATTTTACTACTGAGTTGAGCTTTTAGAATTTTTTTTAAATTTCAGAAAATTGCAAGATTTTGGGAATATTTCACTATTTGTGTGACTTTATAAAAAAGTCGTTGACAAAATTCGAAGATTTTGTGAATATGTCTCTATTAAGTTGACTTTTTAGAAAATTGCAAGATATTTTTACATTTTATAGAGATTTTGCATTTTTTAAATTTGTAACTGAATGTAAGACTGTTTCTAGAAAATCAACTGTTCAGCTGCAAGATTTTTAGAAATATTTCACTATTTGGTTGACTTTCTAGAAAAAAAAAATAAGTTGAGAAATCTCTGAATTTTTTTTTTTAAATTTGTAACTGAATGAAATACTGTTTCTAGAATATCAACTATTCAGTAAATTGCAGGATTTTGTGAAATATTTGGCTATTCATTTGATTTCTCATAAATTTGTAAGATATTTCTACTTTTGTGAAATATTTTACTACTGAGTTGAGCTTTTAGAATTTTTTTTTTTAAATTTCAGTAAATTGCAAGATTTTGGGAAATATTTCACTATTTGTGTGACTTTATAAAAAAGTCGTTGACAAAATTCGAAGATTTTGTGAAATATGTCTCTATTAAGTTGACTTTTTAGAAAATTGCAAGATATTTTGACATTTTATAGAGATTTTGTGAAAATTTAGCATTTTTTTAAATTTGTAACTGAATATAAGACTGTTTCTGGAAAATCAACTGTTCAGCTGCAAGATTTTTAGAAATAATTCACTATTTGGTTGACTTTCTCGAAAAAAAAATAAGTTGAGAAATCTTTGAATTTTTTTTTTAATTTGTAACTGAATGAAATACTGTTTCTAGAATATCAACTATTCAGTAAATTGCAGGATTTTGTGAAATATATCACCATTTGGTTCACTTTTTAGAATTTTGCAAGATATATCAAATTTTTATAAAGAATTTGAGAAATCTTTCTATTTTATTAAATTTGTATCTGATTGTAAGACTATTTCTAGAATATCAACTATTCAGTAAATTGCAGGATTTCGTGAAATATTTCACTATTTATGTGCCTTTCTAAAAGAAATCGTTGACAGAATTAAAAGATTTTGTGAAATATGTCTCTATTCAGTTAGCCTTTTAGAAATTTACAAGATATTTCTACTTTTTTTCTAGAAAATCAACTGTTCTAGAAAATCAACTGTTTGTGAAATATTTGACTATTCATTTGATTTTTCATAAATTTGTAACATATTTCTACTTTTGTGAAATATTTTACTACTGGGTTGAGCTTTTAGAATTTTTTTTAAATTTCAGTAAATTCCAAGATTTTGGGAAATATTTCATTATTTATGTGACTTTATAAAATAAGTCGTTGATAAAATTCGAAAATTTTGTGAAATATGTATCTACTAAGTTGACTTTTTAGAAAATTGCAATATATTTTCACATTTTATAGAGATTTTGTGAAAATTTTGCAACTGAATGTAAGACTGTTTCTAGAAAATCAACTGTTCAGCTGCAAGATTTTTATAAATATGTCACTATTTGGTTGACTTTCTAGAAAAAAAAAAAATAATTTGAGAAATCTTTGAATTTTTTTTAAATTTGTATCTGAATGAAAGGCTGTTTCTAGAATATCAACTTTTCAGTAAATTGCAGGATTTTGTGAAATATTTCACTATTTATGTAAAATATTTCACCATTTGGTTGACTTTTTACAATTTTGGAAAATATATCAAATTTTTAAGACTGTTTCTAGAAAATCAACTATTCAGCAGCAAGATTTTGTGAAATATTTCACTATTTAGAAGATTTTGTGGAAAGTTTCACTATTCATTTGACTTTTTAGAAAAATGCCCTAAACATCAACTGCTCATCAATTTTCATGATTTTGTGAAATATTTCACTACTCTGTTGACCTTTTAGAAAGTTGCAAGATATTCCTACTTTTGTTTCTAGAAAATCAACTGTTTAGTGCATGGCAAGATTTTGTGAAATATTTCACATATTGGTTGACTTTTTAGAATTTTGCTCAGTAATTTACAAGATTTTGTGAAATATTCCATCATTTGGTTGACTTTTTAGAATTTTGAAAGATATATCAAATTTTTATACAGAATTTGAGAATGTAAGATTATTTCTAAAATATCAACTATTCAGTAAATTTTGTGAAATATTTCACTATTTATGTAAATTTCTAAACGAAATCGTTGACAGAATTAAAAGATTTTGTGAAATATGTCTCTACTCAGTTAGCTTTTTAGAAATTTACAAGATATTTCTAATTTTGTTTCTAGAAAATCAACTGTTCAATGAATGGCAATATTTTGTGAAATATTTGACTACTCATTTGATTTTTCATAAATTTGTAAGATATTTCTACTTTTGTAAAATATTTTACTACTGAGTTGAGCTTTTAGAAATTTTTTTTAAATTTCAGAAAATTCCAAAATTTTGGGAAATATTTCACTATTTGTGTGACTTTATAAACTAAGTCGTTGTCAAAATTCGAAGATTTTGTGAAATATGTCTCTATTAAGTTGACTTTTTAGAAAATTGCAATATATTTTCACATTTTATAGAGATTTTGTGAAAATTTTGCAACTGAATGTAAGACTGTTTCTAGAAAATCAACTGTTCAGCTGCAAGATTTTTATAAATATGTCACTATTTGGTTGACTTTCTAGAAAAAAAAAATAATTTGAGAAATCTTTGAATTTTTTTTAAATTTGTAACTGAATGAAAGGCTGTTTCTAGAATATCAACTTTTCAGTAAATTGCAGGATTTTGTGAAATATTTCACTATTTATGTAAAATATTTCACCATTTGGTTGACTTTTTACAATTTTGGAAAATATATCAAATTTTTAAGACTGTTTCTAGAAAATCAACTATTCAGCAGCAAGATTTTGTGAAATATTTCACTATTTAGAAGATTTTGTGGAAAGTTTCACTATTCATTTGACTTTTTAGAAAAATGCCCTAAACATCAACTGCTCATCAATTTTCATGATTTTGTGAAATATTTCACTACTCTGTTGACCTTTTAGAAAGTTGCAAGATATTCCTACTTTTGTTTCTAGAAAATCAACTGTTTAGTGCATGGCAAGATTTTGTGAAATATTTCACATATTGGTTGACTTTTTAGAATTTTGCTCAGTAATTTACAAGATTTTGTGAAATATTCCATCATTTGGTTGACTTTTTAGAATTTTGAAAGATATATCAAATTTTTATACAGAATTTGAGAATGTAAGATTATTTCTAAAATATCAACTATTCAGTAAATTTTGTGAAATATTTCACTATTTATGTAAATTTCTAAACGAAATCGTTGACAGAATTAAAAGATTTTGTGAAATATGTCTCTACTCAGTTAGCTTTTTAGAAATTTACAAGATATTTCTAATTTTGTTTCTAGAAAATCAACTGTTCAATGAATGGCAATATTTTGTGAAATATTTGACTACTCATTTGATTTTTCATAAATTTGTAAGATATTTCTACTTTTGTAAAATATTTTACTACTGAGTTGAGCTTTTAGAAATTTTTTTTAAATTTCAGAAAATTCCAAAATTTTGGGAAATATTTCACTATTTGTGTGACTTTATAAACTAAGTCGTTGTCAAAATTCGAAGATTTTGTGAAATATGTCTCTATTAAGTTGACTTTTTAGAAAATTGCAATATATTTTTACATTTTATAGAGATTTTGTGAAAAATTAGCATTTTTTAAATTTGTAACTGAGTGTAAGACTGTTTCAAGAAAATCAACTGTTCAGCTGCAAGATTTTTAGAAATATTTCACTATTTGGTTGACTTTCTAGAAAAAAAAATAATTTCAGAAATCTTTGAATTTTTTTTTAAATTTGTAACTGAATGAAAGACTGTTTCTAGAAAATCAACTATTCAGTAAATTGCAGGATTTTGTGAAATATTTCACCATTTGGTTGACTTTTTAGAATTTTGCAAGATATATCAAATTTTTATAAAGAATTTGAGAAATCTTTGTATATTTTTAAATTTGTAACTGATTGTTAGACTATTTCTAGAATATCAACTATTCAGTAAATTGCAGGATTTTGTGAAATATTTCACTATTTATGTGCCTTTCTAAAAGAAATCGTTGACAGAATTAAAAGATTTTGTAAAATATGTCTCTATTCAGTTAGCTTTTTAGAAATTTGCAAGATATTCTTATCTTTGTTTCTAAAAATCATCTGTTCAGTGCATGACAAGATTTTGTGAAATATTTCATCATTTGGTTGACTTTTTAGAATTTTGAAAGATATATCAAATTTTTATAAAGTATTTGAGAAATCTTTGCATTTTTTAAATTTCTAACTGAATGTAAGATTATTTCTAGAATATCAACTATTCAGTAAATTTTGTGAAATATATTACTATTTATGTGAATTTCTAAAAGAAATCGTTGACAGAATTAAAAGATTTTGTGAAATATGTCTCTATTCAGTTAGCTTTTTAGAAATTTACAAGATATCCCTACATTTGTTTCATTTGACTTTTTAGAAAAATGTCCTAAAAATCAACTGCTCAGTAATTTTCATGATTTTGTGTAATATTTCACTCCTCTGTTGACCTTTTAGAAAGTTGCAAGATATTCCTACTTTTGTTTCATTTGACTTTTTAGAAAAATGTCCTAAACATCAACTGCTCAGTAATTTTCAAGATTTTGTGAAATATTTCACAACTCTGTTGACTTTTTACAAAGTCCTACTTTTGTTTCTAGAAAATCAACTGTTCAGTGCATGGCAAGATTTTGTGAAATATTCCATCATTTGGTTGACTTTTTAGAATTTTGCAAGATATATCAAAATTGTATAAAGAATTTGAGAAATCTTTGCATTTTTTAAATTTCTAACTGAATGTAAGATTATTTCTACAATATCAACTATTCAGTAAATTTTGTGAAATATTTCACTATTTATTTGAATTTCTAAACGAAATCGTTGACAGAATTAAAAGATTTTGTGAAATATGTCTCTACTCAGTTAGCTTTTTAGAAAGTGAATGGCAAGATTTTGTGAAATATTTGACTATTCATTTGATTTCTCATAAATTTGTAAGATATTTCTACTTTTGTGAAATATTTTACTACTGAGTTGAGCTTTTCGATTTTTTTTAAATTTCAGTAAATTGCAAGATTTTAGGAAATATTTCACTATTTGTGTGACTTTATAAAATAAGTCGTTGACAAAATTCGAAGATTTTGTGAAATATGTTCTATTAAGTTAACTTTTTAGAAAATTGCAATAAATTTTTACATTTTATAGAGATTTTGTGACAATTTAGCATTTTTAAATTTGTAACTGAGTGTAAGACTGTTTCTAGAAAATCAACTGTTCAGCTGCAAGATTTTTAGAAATATTTCACTATTTGGTTGACTTGCTAGAAAAAAATTATTTGAGAAATCTTTGATTTTTTTAAATTTGTAACTGAATGAAAGACTGTTTCTAGAATATCAACTAGTCAGTAAAATGCATGATTTTGTGAAATATTTCACTATTTATGTGAAATATTTCACCATTTGGTTGACTTTTTAGAATTTTGCAAGATATATAAATTTTTATAAAGAATTTGTAAAATCTTTGTATTTTTTTAATTTGTAACTGAGTGTATGACTATTTCTCGAATATCAACTATTCAGTAAATTGCAGGATTTTGTGAAATATTTCTCTATTTATGTGCCTTTCTAAAAGAAATCGTTGACAGAATTAAAAGATTTTGTGAAATATGTCTCTATTCAGTTAGCTTTTTAGAAATTTGTTTCTAGAAAATCATTTGTTCAACTATTCAGTAAATTGCAGGATTTTGTGAAATATTTCACTATTTATGTGAAATAATTCACAATTTGGTTGACTTTTTAGAATTTTGCAAGATATATCAAATTTTTAAGAATGTTTCTAGAAAATCAACTGTTCAGCTGCAAGATTTTGTGAAATATTTCACTATTTAGAAGATTTTGTGGAATATTTCACTATTCATTTGACTTTTTAGAAAAATGTCCTAAAAATCAACTGCTCAGTAATTTTCAAGATTTTGTGAAATATTTCACTACTCTGCTGACTTTTTAGAAAGGTGCAAGATATTCCTACTTTTGTTTCTAGAAAATCAACTGTTCAGCGCATGGCAGGATTTTGTGAAATATTTCACCATTTGGTTGACTTTTTAGAATTTTGCAAGATTTATCAAATTTTTATAAAGAATCTTTGTATTTTTTTAAATTTGTAACTGAATGTAAGACTAATTCTACACCATTTCAAGTTTAAATTAAGAAAATCCAAATTTGTATTGCGAAAAACCAAAATGAATTTCAGAAATCCAATTTAATGTTGAGACATAACAAAATTAAATTTAGGAATCAAAATTAATATTAAGAAAAAACAAATTGAAATTTGAAATTTCAACTCAATATTGAGAAAAAACCAATTGATATTGAGAAATCGAAATTAATATTGAGACAATACAAATTGAAATTGATAAAATACAAAATGATATTACGAAAACCTAAATTAATATTGGTAATAATAATTTTGGATTTGAAATTTATAACATTTTAAATACATATCCTATTTAAAAGATTTATAAAAAAAAAAGTATTTTCAAATAATTTCATACAATTTTTAAATATCTCATTATCATTTATTAATTTCTCAATTTTAATTTGTAATTTCTTAATATAATGTTGGAATTCTGAATTTCAATTAGTGTTTTCTCGATGTTAATTTGCATTTCTTAATTTAATTTTATTATTTCTCAATATTAATTTAGACTTCCCATTTTTTCAAATATTTTTTTCTGAATATTAATTTTAATTTCTGAACTTTAATTTGTATTTTCCAAATTTTAATTTGTAATTCTCAATATGAATTTGTATTTTCTCAATTTAAACTTAAAATGGTGCAATTTACTGAATAGTTGATATTCTAAACTATTCAGTAAATTGCAGGATTTTGTGAAATATTTCATTATTTGGGTGACTTTATAACATTAATCGTTGACAATCGTTGTCAACGATATATCAAGATATATCAAATTTTATAAAGAATTTGAGAAAGCTTTTTAGAAATTTGCAAGATATTTCTACTTTTGTTTCTAGAAAATCAACTATTCAGTGCATGGCAAGATTTTGTGAAATATTTGACTATTCATTTGACTTTTCACAAATTTGTAAGATATTTCTACTTTTGTGAAAAATTTTACTACTCAGTTGAGCTTTTAGAAATTTTGTAAAATTTCAGTAACTTGCAAGATTTTGGGAAATATTTCACTATTTGTGTGACTTTATAAAATGAGTCGTTGACAAAATTCGAAGATTTTTTGAAATATGTTCTATTAAGTTGACTTTTTAGAAAATTGCAAGATATGTTTTACATTTTATAGAGATTTTGTGAAAATATTGCATTTTTTAAATTTGTAACTGTAAAATTGTAAGACTGTTTCTAGAAAATCAACTGTTCAGCTGCAAGATTTTTAGAAATATTTCACTATTTGGTTGACTTTCTAGAAAAAAAAAATAATTTGAGAAATCTTTGATTTTTTTTTAAATTTGTAACTGAATGAAAGACTGTTTCTAGAATAACAACTATTCAGTAAATTGCAGGATTTTGTGATATATTTCACCATTTGGTTGACTTTTTAGAATTTTGCAAGATATATCAAATTTTTATAAAGAATTTGAGAAATCTTTGTTTTTTTTTAAATTTGTAACTGATTGTAAGACTATTTCTAGAATATCAACTATTCAGTAAATTGCAGGATTTTGTGAAATATTTCACTATTTATGTGCCTTTCTAAAAGAAATCGTTGACAGAATTAAAAGATTTTATGAAATATGTCTCTATTCAGTTAGCTTTTTAGAAATTTGCAAGATATTGTTATCTTTGTTTCTAGAAAATCAACTGTTCAGTGCATGGCAAGATTTTGTGAAATATTTCATCATTTGGTTGACTTTTTAGAATTTTGGAAGATACATCAAATTTTTATAGAGAATTTGAGAAATCATTGTAATTTCACTATTTGACAGAATTAAAAGATTTTGTGAAATACGTTTCTATTCAGTCAGCTGTTTAGAAATTTACATGATATTTCTACTTTTGTTTCTAGAAAATGAACTGAGTGCATGGCAAGATTTTGTGAAATATTTGACTATTCATTTGATTTTTCATTAATTTGTAAGATATTTCTACTTTTGTGAAATATTTTACTACTCAGCTGAGCTTTTTGAATTTTTTTTTTTTAAATTTCAGTGAATTGCAAGATTTTGGGAATTATTTGTGTGACTTTATAAAATAAGTCGTTGACAAAATTCGAAGATTTTTTGAAATATGTCTCTATTAAGTTGACTTTTTAGAAATTTGCAAGATATTTTTACATCTTATAGAGATTTTGTGAAAATTTTGCATTTTTTAAATTTGTGTATAAATGAAAGACTGTTTCTAGAAAATTAACTATTCAGTAAATTGCAGGATTTTGTGAAATATTTCACTATTTGTGTGACTTTATAACATAAATCGTTGACAAAATTAGAAGATTTTGTGAAATATTCTACTATCAGTTGAATTTTTAGAAATATAAAAGATATTTCTACAATTGTGAAATATTTCACCATACATTTTATAGAGATTTTGTAAAAGTTTTGCATTTCTTAAATTTGTAACTGAATGTAAGAGTGTTTCTAGAAAATCAACTGTTCAGCTGCAAGATTTTTAGAAATATTTACCTATTTGGTTGACTTTCTAGAAAAAAGACTATTTCTAGAAAATCAACTATTCAGTAAATTGCAGGATTTTGTGAAATAGTTCACTATTTATGTGACTTTCTAAAAGAAATCGCTGACACATTTAGTAGATTTTGTGAAATATGTCTCTATTCACTTAGCTTTTTAGAAATGTTCAGTGCATGTGAAATATTTGATTATTCATTTGACTTTTCATAAATTTGTAAGATATTTCTACTTATGTGAAATATTTTACTATTCAGTTGAACTTTTAGATTTTTTTTAGAAAATCAACTGTTCAGTGCATGGCAAGATTTTGTGAAATATTTTACTCTTCATTTGATTTTTAATAAATTTGTAAGATATTTCTACTTTTGTGAAATATTTTTTGAAATTTTAGAAATTTTTTGAAATTTCAGTAGTTTGCAAGATTTCGGGAAATATTTATAAAATGAGTCGTTGAAAAAATTCGAAGATTTTTTTGAAATATGTCTCTATTAAGTTGACTTTTTCGAAATTTGCAAGATATTTTTACATTTTATAGAGATTTTGTGAAATCTTTGTTTTTTTTTTTAAATTTGTAACTGAAAGTAAGACTATTTCAAGACTATCAACTCTTCAGTAAAGTGTATGATCTTGTGAAATATTTCACCATTTGGGTGACTTTCTAGAAAAAATCGTTGACAAAATTAGAAGATTTTGTGAAATATTATACTATCAGTTGAATTTTTAGAAATATAAAAGATATTTCTACATTTGTGAAATATTTCACTATACATTTTAAGAGATTTTGTAAAAGTTTTGCATTTTTTAAATGTGTAACTGAATGTAATACTGTTTCTAGAAAATCAACTGTTCAGCTGCAAGATTTTGTGAAATATTTCACTATTTAGAAGATTTTGTGGAATATTTCACTATTCATTTGACTTTTTAGAAAAATGTCCTAAAAACTGCTCAGTAATTTTCAAGATTTTGAGAAATATTTCACTACTCAGTTGACGTTTTAGAAATTTTTATAACGAATTTGAGAAATCTTTGTATTTTTTTTAAATTTGTAACTGATTGTAAGACTATTTCTAGAATATCAAATATTCAGTAAAGGATTTTGTGAAATATTTCACTATTTATGTGCCTTTCTAAAAGAAATCGACTTTTTAGAAAGTTGCAAGATATTCCTACTTTTGTTTCTAGAAAATCACTGAATATGAATGCATGGCAAGATTTTGTGAAATATTTCACCATTTGGTTGACTTTTTAGAATTTTGCAAGATATATCAAATTGTTATAAAGAAATCTTTGCATTTCTTAAATTTGTAACTTAATGTAAGACTATCTAGAATATCAACTATTCAGTAAATTGATTTTATGAAATATGTCTCTATTCAGTTAGCTTTTTAGCAATTTGCAAGATATTCTTACCTTCGTTTCTAGAAAATCATCTGTTCAGTGACAAGATTTTGTGAAATATTTCATTATTTGGTTGACCTTTTTGAATTTTGAAAGATATATCAGATTTTTATAAAGAATTTGAGAAATCTTTGCATTATTTAAATTTCTAACTGAATGTAAGATTATTTCTAGAATATCAACTATTCAGTAAATTTTGTGAAATATTTCACTATTTATGTGAATTTCTAAAAGAAATCGTTGACATAATTAATAGATTTTGTGAAATATGTCTCTATTCAGTTAGCTTTTTAGAAATTTACAAGATATTTCTACTTTTGTTTCTAGAAAATCAACTGTTCAGTGAATGGCAAGATTTTGTGAAATATTTCACTATTTGTGTGACTTTATAAAATAAGTCTTTGACAAAATTCGAAGATTTTGTGAAATATGTCTCTATTAGTTGACTTTTTAGAAAATTGCAAAATATTTTTACATTTTATAGAGATTTTGTGAAAATTTAGCATTTTTTAAATTTGTAACTGAGTGTAAGACTGTTTCTAGAAAATCAGCTGTTCAGCTGCCAGATTTTTAGAAATATTTCACTATTTGGTTGACTTGCTAGAAAAAAAATTATTTGACAAATCTTTGATTTTTTTTAAATTTGTAACTGAATGAAAGACTGTTTCTAGAATATCAACTATTCAGTAAATTGCAGGATTTTGTGAAATATTTCACCATTTGTTTCACTTTGTAGAATTTTGCAAGATATATAAAATTTTTATAACGAATTTGAGAAATCTTTGTATTTTTTTTAAATTTGTAACTGATTGTAAGACTATTTCTAGAATATCAAATATTCAGTAAAGGATTTTGTGAAATATTTCACTATTTATGTGCCTTTCTAAAAGAAATCGTTGACAGTATTAAAAGATTTTGTGAAATATGTCTCTATTCAGTTAGCTTTTTAGAAATTTGCAAGATATTCTTATCTTTGTTTCTAGAAAATCAACTGTTCAGTGCATGGCAAGATTTTGTGAAATATTTCATCATTTGGTTGACTTTTTAGAATTTTGCAAGCTAAATCAAATTTTTATAAAGAATTTGAGAAATCTTTGCATTTTTTTAAATTTGTAACTGAATGTTAGAGTATTTCTAGAATATCAACTATTCTGTAAATTGCAGGATTTTGTGAAATATTTCACTATTTATGTGCCTTTCTAAAAGAAATCGTTGACAGAATTAAAAGATTTTTTGAAGTATGTCTCTATTCAGTTATCTTTTTAGAAATTTACAAGATATTTCTACTTTTGTTTCTAGAAAATCAACTGCTCAGTGCATAGCAAGATTTTGTGAAATATTTGACTATTCATTTGATTTTTCATAAATTTGTAAGATATCTCTACTTTTGTGAAATATTTTACTACTCAGTTGAGCTTTTAGAATTTTTTTGAAATTTCAGTAAATTGCAAGATTTTTGGAAATATTTCACTATTTATGTGACTTTATAAAATAAGTCCTTGACAAAATTCGAAGATTTTTTGAAATATGTTCTATTAAGTTGACTTTTTAGAAAATTGCAAGATATTTTTACATTTTATAGAGATTTTGTGAAAATTTTGCATTTTTTATACCCTCCACCACCATCAGTGGTGATAGAGGGTATATATAACTTTGTCATTCCGTGTGTAACACCAAGAAATATTCATCTGAGACCCAACAAAGTATATATATTCTGGGTCCTTATCAAATTCTGAGTCGATTTAGCTATGTCCGTCTGTCCGTCTGTCTGTGTAAAACACGCTCACGATAAAACGAAGCAATAGAGCTTAACCAAATTCACCCAAAATGTTCTTCATTTTCCTAAGCAGTTTGGTATTGAAAATGAACAAAATCGGTTCACACCGGGAAGAGTTATGAATCAAAATTTAAAACAACCTCGAAAAAAATAAGCATTTTTACACATTCTGATGTAAATTTCTCGAAAACCATGCAAGATAAATTCATGAAAATCACCATACATAAGTTTCTACACAAGATCTTGATCCCTGCTAAAAATTGTTAGCATCGGTCCACAATTTCATATACCTCCCATACAAAAGTACATATTCCCGGAAAATGGGTTTTTTGTTAATAACTTCCGCCACAATGTCGATATCTTTACAAAATTTTGCAAATTAAAGTCTTACGTCAATAGAATTCATACAGAGAAAACACTTTTTGCATTGGTCCATAATTGGACATAGCTCCCATACAAGGTTCATTCCCGAAAATCACTTAAACGCGCATAACTCATTACTAAATTAAGATATCCATATAAAATTTGGTATAAGTATTGCCCATATGCATATAAATATTATTGAGAAAGTTTTTTCCGATCGGTCCATATAAAATTTGGTACAAGTCTTACTCATATGCACAGAAATATTACTGTGAAATTTTTTTCCGATTGGTCCAAAATTGGTCATAGCTTCCATACAAGGTCCCCTCCCGAAAATCACTTAAACGCGCATAACTCATTACTAAATTAAGATATCCATATAAAATTTGGTATAAGTATTGCCCATATGCATATAAATATTACTGAGAAAGTTTTTTCCGATCGGTCCATAATTGGTCATAGTTCCCATACGAGGTCCCCTCCCGAAAATAACTTAAACGCGCATAACTCATTACTAAATTAAGATATCCATATAAAATTTGGTACAAGTCTTACTCATATGCACAGAAATATTACTGTGAATTTTTTTTCCGATCGGTCCAAAATTGGTCATAGCTCCCATACAAGGTCCCCTCCCGAAAATCACTTAAACGCTCATAACTCATTACTAAATTAAGATATCCATATAAAATTTGGTACAAGTCTTACTCATATGCACAGAAATATTACTGTGATTTTTTTCCGATCGGTCCAAAATTGGTCATAGCTCCCATACAAGATCCCCTCCCGAAAATCACTTAAACACGCCTAACTCATTACTAAATTAAGATATCCATATAAAATTTGGTATAAGTATTGCTCATATGCATAGAAATATTACTGTGAAAGTTGTTTCCGATCGGTCCATAATTGGTCATAGTTCCCATACAAGGTCCCCTCCCGAAAATCACTTAAACGCGCATAACTCATTACTAAATTAAGATATCCATATAAAATTTGGTACAAGTATTACTCATATGCACAGAAATATTACTGGGAAATTTTTTTCCATCGGTCCATAATTGATCATAGCTCCCATACAAGGTCCCCTCCCGAAAATAACTTAAACGCGCATAACTCATTACTAAAATAAGATATCCATAATAAATTTGGTACAAGTATTACTCATATGCACAGAAATATTACTGTGAAATTTTTGTTCGACCGGTCCATAGTTGGTCATAGCTCGAATACAATGTCCCCTCCCGAAAATCACTTAAACGCGCATAACTCATTACTTAATTAAGATATCCATATAAAGTTTGGTACAAGTATTGCATATATGCACAGAAATATTACGGAGAAATTTTTTTCCGATCGGTCTATAACTGGTCATAGCTCCCATACAAGGTCCTCCCCGAAAATCACTTCAATGTACAATATTCATTACCAAATAATGATATAAATACAAAATTTTGAAATTTGTCTTTATATACATAATTAGTCATAGCTCCCATACAAGGTCCTTTTACGAAAATCTCTTAAACGCACATTTCTCATTACCAAATAAAGCCATTGATACAAAATTTGGCACAAATAATAGTTTTGTATACAAAAATTATATTTCAAGATTTTTTTCTCGATAGGTTCATAACATGGGTGCGGTCGGTCCCATACAAGATTTCCTTCAGAAAATCACTAAAACGCACATTACTTATTACTAAATTACGATATAGATACATAATTTGACTGAAATATAGTTTTTATGTACAGAAATTTTGCTTAAAGAATTTTTTACGATCGGACTATATTTGGTCATATCTCTCATACGAGGTCCTGCCCCTAAAAGTGCATAATTGGTCATAGTTCCCATACAAGGTCCTCTCCCGAAAATCACTTAAACGCGCATAACTCATTACTAAATTAAGATATCCATATAAAATTTGGTACAAGTATTACTCATATGCACAGAAATATTACTGGGAAATTTTTTTCCGATCGGTCCAAAATTGGTCATAGCTCCCATACAAGGTCCCCTCCCGAAAATCACTTAAACGCGCATAACTCATTACTAAAATAAGATATCCATAATAAATTTGGTACAAGTATTGCTCATATGCACAGAAATATTACTGTGAAATTTTTGTTCTACCGGTCCATAGTTGGTCATAGCTCCAATACAATGTCCCCTCCCGAAAATCACTTAAACGCGCATAACTCATTACTTAATTAAGATATCCATATAAAGTTTGGTACAAGTATTGCATATATGCACAGAAATATTACAGAGAAATTTTTTTCCGATCGGTCTATAACTGGTCATAGCTCCCATACAAGGTCCTCTCCCGAAAATCACTTCAATGTACAATATTCATTACCAAATAATGATATAAATACAAAATTTTGAAATTTGTCTTTATATACATAATTAGTCATAGCTCCCATACAAGGTCCTTTTACGAAAATCTCTTAAACGCACATTTCTCATTACCAAATAAAGCCATTGATACAAAATTTGGCACAAATAATAGTTTTGTATACAAAAATTATATTTCAAGATTTTTTTCTCGATAGGTTCATAACATGGGTGCGGTCGGTCCCATACAAGATTCCCTTCAGAAAATCACTAAAACGCACATTACTTATTACTAAATTACGATATAGATACAAAATTTGACTGAAATATAGTTTTTATGTACAGAAATTTTGCTTAAAGAATTTTTTACGATCGGTCTATATTTGGTCATATCTCTCATACGAGGTCCTGCCCCTAAAAGTGCTTTAACCGTATTTAACTATTTGCATTATCAATTTGTGTAGAACAAAATTATATATATGTATGTATTTTGAAAATCCTTATATCTTTCACACACATACATACATGAAAATACTAAATATAGCTAAAGCATATCTTAGAGCGCTATAAAAATTTAAAAGAAAGTGAAGTTTCTAATGTTCAATAAATCTTGGAATTGTAGTAGATTTAAGCTGTTTAAATCTTGGGATTTTTCTATTTAAGACATGAGAAAACTTATTTCTACAAATATTTTATTAATTAGAAAAGTATTAATACAAAAGTAGGTGGTGGAGGGTATTTAAGATTCGGGTCAGCCGAATATAGCACTCTAACTTGTTAAATTTGTAACTGAATGTAAGACTGTATCTAGAAAATCAACTGTTCAGCTGCAATATTTTTATAAATATGTCACTATTTGGTCGACTAGAAAAAAAATAATTTGAGAAATCTTTGAATTTTTTTTTAAATTTGTAACTGAATGAAAGACTGTTTCTAGAATATCAACTATTCAGTAAATTGCAGGATTTTGTGAAATATTTCACTATTTATGTAAAATATTTCACCATTTGGTTGACTTTTTTCAATTTTGCAAGATATATCAAATTTTTAAGACTGTTTCTAGAAAATCAACTGTTCAGCAGCAAGATTTTGTGAAATATTTCACTATTTAGAAGATTTTGTGGAACGTCTCACTATTCATTTGACTTTTTAGAAAAATGTCCTAAAAATCAGCTGCTCAGTAATTTTCATGATTTTGTGAAATATTTCACTACTCTGTTGACCTTTTAGAAAGTTGCAAGATATTCCTACTTTTGTTTCATTTGACTTTTTAGAAAAATGTCCTAAAAATCAACTGCTCAGTAATTTTCAAGATTTTGTGAAATATTTAACAACTCTGTTGACTTTTTAGAAAGTTGCAAGATATTCTTACCTTTGTTTCTAGAAAATTAACTGTTCAGTGCATGGCAAGATTTTGTGAAATATTTCATCATTTGGTTGACTTTTAGAATTTTGCAAGATATATCAAATTTGTATAAAGAATTTGAGAAATCTTTGTATTTCTTAAATTTGTAACTGAATGTAAGACTATTTCTAGAATATCAACTATTCAGTAAATTGCAGGATTTTGTGAAAAATTTCACTACTTATGTGCCTTTCTAAAAGAAATCGTTGACAGAATTAAAAGATTTTGTGAAATATGTCTCTATTCAGTTAGCTTTTTAGAAATTTGCAAGACAAGATATTGTGCATGACAAGATTTTGTGAAATATTTCATCATTTAGTTGACTTTTTAGAATTTTGAAAGATATATCAAATTTTTATAAAGAATTTGAGAAATCTTTGCATTTTTTAAATTTCTAACTGAATGTAAGATTATTTTTAGAATATCAACTATTCAGTAAATTTTGTGAAATATTTTACTATTTATGTGAATTTCTAAAAGAAATCGTTGACAGAATTAAAAGATTTTGTGAAATATGTCTCTACTCAGTTAGCTTTTTTTTCTAGAAAATCAACTGTTCAGTGAATGGCAAGATTTTGTGAAATGTTTGACTATTCATTTGATTTTTCATAAATTTTTAAGATATTTCTACTTTTGTGAAATATTTTACTACTGCGTTGAACTTTTAGAATTTTTTTTAAATTTCAGTAAATTTCAAGATTTTGGGAAATATTTCACTATTTGTGTGACTTTATAAAATAAGTCGTTGACAAAATTCGAAGATTTTGTGAAATATGTCTCTATTAAGTTGACTTTTTAGAATATATTTTTACCTTTTAGAGATTTTGTGAAAATTTTGCATTTTTTAAATTTGTAACTGAATGTAAGACTGTTTCTAGAAAATCAACTGTTCAGCTGCAAGATTTTTATAAATATGTCACTATTTGGTTGACTTTCTAGAAAAAAAAAGATAATTTGAGAAATCTTTGAATTTTTTTTAAATTTGTAACTGAATGAAAGACTGTTTCTAGAATATCAACTATTCAGTAAATTGCAGGATATTGTGAAAATTTCACTATTTATGTAAAATATTTCACCATTTGGTTGACTTTTTACAATTTTGCAAGATATATCAAATTTTTAAGACTGTTTATAGAAAATCAACGGTTCGCAGCAAGATTTTGTGAAATATTTCACTATTTAGAAGATTTTGTGGAATGTTTCACTATTCATTTGACTTTTTAGAAAAATGTCCTAAAAATCAACTGGTCAATAATTTTCATGATTGAAATATTTCACTAATCTGTTGACCTTTTAGAAAGTTGCAAGATATTCCTACTTTTGTTTCATTGGACTTTTTAGAAAAATGTCCTAAAATCAACTGCTCAGTAATTTTAAAGATTTTGTGAAATATTTCACAACCCTGTTGACTTTTTAGAAAGTTGCAAGATATTCCTACTTTTGTTTCTAGAAAATCAACTGTTTAGTGCATGGCAATACTTTGTGAAATATTTCACATATTGGTTGACTTTTCAGAATTTTGCTCAGTAATTTACAAGATTTTGTGAAATATTTTTCTACTCAGTTGACTTTTTAAAAATTTTGCAAGATGTTTCTAGAAAATCAGCTGTTTAGTGCATGGCAAGATTTTGTGAAATATTTCATCATTTGGTCGACTTTTTAGAATTTTGCAAGATATATCAAATTTGTATAAAGAATTTGGGAATTCTTTGTATTTTTTGAATTTGTGACTGAATGTAAGACTGTTTCTAGAATATCAAATATTCAGTAAATTGCAGGATTTTGTGAAATATTTCACTATTTATGTGCCTTTCTAAAAGAAATCGTTGACAGAATTAAAAGATTTTGTGAAATATGTCTCTATACAGTTAGCTTTTTGGAAATTTGCAAGATATTATTACCTTTGTTTCTAGAAAATCATCTGTTCAGTGCATGACAAGATTTTGTGAAATATTTCATCATTTGGTTGTCTTTTTAGAATTTTGAAAGATATATCAAATTTTTATAAAGAATTTGAGAATGTAAGATTATTTCTAGAATATCAGCTATTCAGTAAATTTTGTGAAACATTTCACTATTTATGTGAATTTCTAAACGAAATCGTTGACAGAATTAAAAGATTTTGTGAAATATGTCTCTACTCAGTTAGCTTTTCAGAAATTTACAAGATATTTTTACTTTTGTTTCTAGAAAATCAACTGTTCAGTGAATGGCACGATTTTGTGAAATATTTGACTATTCATTTGATTTTTCATAAATTTGTAAGATATTTCTACTTTTGTGAAATATTTTACTACTGAGTTGAGCTTTTAGATTTTTTTTTAAATTTCAGTAAATTGCAAGATTTTGGGATATATTTCACTATTTGTGTGACTTTATAAAATAAGTCGTTGACAAAATTCGAAAATTTTGTGAAATATGTCTCTATTAAGTTGACTTTTTAGAAAATTGCAATATTTTTTTACATTTTATAGAGATTTTGTGAAAAATTAGCATTTTTTAAATTTGTAACTGAGTGTAATCGGCAAAGCAGGCCTGCCAGATTTGCCGATTTGTCGGCATTTTGCCGATATTTTACCTTCAAAATAGTAAAGTGCCTATTTCCCGATTTTAGCTTCAAAAATGCCGATTTTTTACCCAATCGAACAAATTAACGAATTTATTATAACTTTACATAAGCAAAAATTACATGGAGCTTTTAAAACAATTGGGAAAGGAAAATTTACAGTACGGTAAAACACAATCCATCACCAATGTCAATTGGATCGAATATGAAAAGGAAACACAATTTATGTATGAAAATCCTGAATATTATCTAAAAGTCTGATCTAAGGGTGCTAAAATTTTAAAATTTTTAAGAATTTTTTTATGGTTCGAAAATAAAGAGTATTTCTAGAATATCAACTATTCAGTAAATTGCAGGATTTTGTGAAATATTTCACTACTTATGTGATATATTTCAGCATCTGGTTGACTTTTTACAATTTTGCAAGATATATCAAATTTTTATAAAGAATTTGAGAAATATTTGTATTTTTTAAATTTGTAACTGAATGTAAGACTATTTCTAGAATATCAACCATTCAGTAAATTGCAGGATTTTGTGAAATATTTCACTATTTATGTGCCTTTCTAAAAGAAATCGTTGACAGAATTAAAAGATGTTGTGAAATATGTTTCTATTCAGTTAGCTTTTTAGAAATTTGCAAGATATTCTTACCTTTGTTTCTAGAAAATCAACTGTTCAGTGCATGGCAAGATTTTGTGAAATGTTTCATCATTTTGTTGACTATTTAGAATTTTGCAAGATATATCAAATTTTTATAAAGAATTTGAGAAATCTTTGCATTTTTTAAATTTGTAACTGAATATAAGAGTATTTCTAGAATATCAACTATTCAGTAAATTGCAGGATTTTGTGAAATATGTCACTACTTATGCGATATATTTCAGCATTTGGTTGACATTTTACAATTTTGCAAGATATATCAAATTTTTATAAAGAATTTGAGAAATCTTTGCATATTTTAAATTTGTAACTTAATGTAAGACTATTTCTAGAATATCAACTATTCAGAAAATTGCAGGATTTTGTGAAATATTTCACTATTTATGCGCCTTTCTAAAATAAATCGTTGACAGAATTAAACGATTTTGTGAAATATGTCTCTATTCAGTTAGCTTTTTAGAAATTTGCAGTTAGCTTTTTAGAAATTTGCAAGATATTCTTACCTTTGTTTCTAGAAAATCAACTGTTCAGTGCATGGCAAGATTTTGTGAAATATTTGACTATTCATTTGATTTGTCATAAATTTGTAAGATATTTCTACTTTTGTGAAAAATTTTACTACTCAGTTGAGCTTTTAGAAATTTTGTGAAATTTTAATAAATTGCAAGATTTTGGGAAATATTTCACTATTGTGTGACTTTATAAAATGAGTCGTTGACAAAATTCGAAGATTTTTTGAAATATGTTCTATTAAGTTGACTTTTTAGAAAATTGCAAGATATTTTTTACGTTTTATAGAGATTTTGTGAAAATATTGCATTTTTTAAATTTGTAACTGTAAAATTGTAAGACTGTTTCTAGAAAATCAACTGTTCAGCTGCAAGATTTTTATAAATATGTCACTATTTGGTTGACTTTCTAGAAAAAAAAAATAATTTGAGAAATCTTTGATTTTTTTTATACCCTCCACTACCATCAGTGGTGATAGAGGGTATATATAACTTTGTCATTCCGTATGTAACACCAAGAAATATTCATCTGAGACCCAACAAAGTATATATATTCTGGGTCCTTATCAAATTCTGAGTCGATTTAGCTATGTCCGTCTGTCCGTCTGTCTGTCTGTCTGTCTGCCTAAAACACGCTCACGTTAAAACGAAGCAAAGGAAGTAAACCAAATTCACCGAAAATATTCATTTTTGTCCTAAGCAGTTTGGTATTGAAAATGAACAAAATCGGTTCACACCGGGAAGAGTTATAAATCAAAATTTAAAACAACCTCGAAAAAAATAAGCATTTTTACACATTCTGATGTAAATTTTTCGAAAACCATGCAAGATAAATTCATAAAAATCACCATACATAAGTTTCTACACAAGATCTTGATCCCTGCTAAAAATTGTTAGCATCGGTCCACAATTTCATATACCTCCCATACAAAAGTACATATTCCCGGAAAATGGGTTTTTTGTTAATAACTTCCGCCACAATGTCGATATCTTTACAAAATTTTGCAAATTAAAGTCCTACGTCAATAGAATTCATACAGAGAAAACACTTTTTGCATTGGTCCATAATTGGACATAGCTCCCATACAAGGTTCCCTCCCGAAAATCACTTAAACGCGCATAACTCATTACTTAATTAAGATATCCATATAAAATTTGGTATAAGTATTGCCCATATGCATATAAATATTACTGAGAAAGTTTTTTCCGATCGGTCCATAATTGGTCATAGTTCCCATACGAGGTCCCCTCCCCAAAATCACTTAAACGCGCATAACTCATTACTAAATTAAGATATCCATATAAAATTTGGTACAAGTCTTACTCATATGCACAGAAATATTACTGTGAAACTTTTTTCCGATTGGTCCAAAATTGGTCATAGCTCCCATACAAGGTCCCCTCCCGAAAATCACTTAAACGCGCATAACTCATTACTAAATTAAGATATCCATATAAAATTTGGTATAAGTATTGCCCATATGCATATAAATATTACTGAGAAAGTTTTTTCCGATCGGTCCATAATTGGTCATAGTTCCCATACGAGGTCCCCTCCCCAAAATCACTTAAACGCGCATAACTCATTACTAAATTAAGATATCCATATAAAATTTGGTACAAGTCTTACTCATATGCACAGAAATATTACTGTGAATTTTTTTTCCGATCGGTCCAAAATTGGTCATAGCTCCCATACAAGGTCCCCTCCCGAAAATCACTTAAACGCGCATAACTCATTACTAAATTAAGATATCCATATAAAATTTGGTACAAGTCTTACTCATATGCACAGAAATATTACTGTGATTTTTTTTCCGATCGGTCCAAAATTGGTCATAGCTCCCATACAAGATCCCCTCCCGAAAATCACTTAAACACGCATAACTCATTACTAAATTAAGATATTCATATAAAATTTGGTACAAGTATTGCTCATATGCATAGAAATATTACTGTGAAAGTTGTTTCCGATCGGTCCAAAATTGGTCATAGCTCCCATACAAGATCCCCTCCCGAAAATCACTTAAACACACATAACTCATTACTAAATTAAGATATCCATAAAAAATTTGGTATAAGTATTGCTCATATGCATAGAAATATTACTGTGAAAGTTGTTTCCGATCGGTCCATAATTGGTCATAGTTCCCATACAAGGTCCCCTCCCGAAAATAACTTAAACGCGCATAACTCATTACTAAATTAAGATATCCATATAAAATTTGGTACAAGTATTACTCATATGCACAGAAATATTACTGTGAAATTTTTGTTCGACCGGTCCATAGTTGGTCATAGCTCCAATACAATGTCCCCTCCCGAAAATCACTTAAACGCGCATAACTCATTACTTAATTAAGATATCCATATAAAGTTTGGTACAAGTATTGCATATATGCACAGAAATATTACAGAGAAATTTTTTTCCGATCGGTCTATAACTGGCCATAGCTCCCATACAAGGTCCTCTCCCGAAAATCACTTCAATGTACAATATTCATTACCAAATAAGGATATAAATACAAAATTTTGAAAATTTTCTTTATATACATAATTAGTCATAGCTCCCATACAAGGTCCTTTTACGAAAATCTCTTAAACGCACATTTCTCATTACCAAATAAAGCCATTGATACAAAATAGTTTTGTATACAAAAATTATATTTCAAGATTTTTTTCTCGATAGGTTCATAACATGGGTGCGGTCGGTCCCATACAAGATTCCCTTCAGAAAATCACTAAAACGCACATTACTTATTACTAAATTACGATATAGATACAAAATTTGACTGAAATATAGTTTTTATGTACAGAAATTTTGCTTAAAGAATTTTTTACGATCGGTCTATATTTGGTCATATCTCTCATACGAGGTCCTGCCCCTAAAAGTGCTTTAACCGTATTTAACTATTTGCATTATCAATTTGTGTAGAACAAAATTATATATATGTATGTATTTTGAAAATCCTTACATCTTTCACACACATACATACATGAAAATACCAAATATCGCTAAAGCATATCTTAGAGCGCTATAAAAGTTTAAAAGAAAGTGGAGTTTCTAATGTTCAATAAATCTTGGAATTGTAGTAGATTTAAGCTGTTTAAATCTTTTTCTATTTAAGACATGAGAAAACTTATTTCTACAAATATTTTATTAATTAGAAAAGTATTAATACAAAAGTAGGTGGTGGAGGGTATTTAAGATTCGCGTCAGCCGAATATAGCACTCTAACTTGTTTTTTTTTAAATTTGTAACTAAATGAAAGACTGTTTCTAGAATAAAAAGCCATTTAGTAAATTGCAGGATAATATTTTACTACTCAGTTCACTTTTTAGAAATTTGCAATATATACTTTTGTTTCTAGAAAATCAACTGTTTTGTGCATGTCAAGATTTTGTGAAATATTTCACCATTTGATTGACTTTTTAGAATATTGCAATATATATCAAATTTTTATAAAGAATTTGTGAAATCTATGCATTTTTTAATTTGTAGCTGCATGTAAGACTATCTAGAATATCAACTATTCAGTAAATTGCAGGATTTTGTGAAATATTTCACTATTTACGTGAAATAATTCACCATTTGGTTGACTTTTTACAATTTGGCAAGATATATCAAATTTTTATAAAGTATTTGAGAAATCTTTGTATTTTTTAAATTTGTAACTGAATTTCACTATTTATGAGCCTTTCTAAAAGAAATCGTTCACAGAATTAAAAGATTTTGTGAAATATGTCTCTATTCAGTTAGCTTTCTAGAAATTTGTGCATTTTTTTTTTTAAATTTCTAACTGAATGTAAGACTATTTCTAGAAAATCAACTGTTCAGCTGCAAAATTTTGTGAAATATTTCACTATTTAGAAGATTTTGTGGAATATTTCACTATGCATTTGACTTTTTAGAAAAAGTCATAAAAATTTACTGCTCAGTAATTTTCAAGATTTTGTGAAATATTTACTACTCAGTTGACTTTTTAGAAATTTGCAAGATATTTCTACTTTTGTTTCTAGAAAATCAAATGTTTAGTGCATGGCAAGATTTTGTGAAATATATCACCATTTGGTTGACCTTTTAGAATTTTGCAAGATATATCAAATTTTTTATAAAGAATTTGAGAAATATTTGCATTTTTAAATTTGTAACTGAATGTAAGAATATTTCTAGAATATCAACTATTCAGTAAATTGCAGGATTTTGTGAAATATTTCACTATTTATGTGACTTTCTAAAAGAAATCGCTGACACAATTAGAAGATTTTGTGAAATATGTCTCTATTCAGTTAGCTTTTTAGAAATTTACAAGATATTTCTTCTTTTGTTTCTAGAAAATCAACTGTTCAGTGCATGTGAAATATTTGATTATTCACTTGACTTTTCATAAATTTGTAAGATATTTCTACTTTTGTGAAATATTTTACTATTCAGTTGAGCTTTTATATTTTTTTTAGAAAAATGTATGGCAAGATTTTGTGAAATATTTTACTCTTCATTCGATTTATCATAAATTTGTAAGATATTTCTACTTTTGTGAAATATTTTACTACTCAGTTGAGCTTTTAAAAATTTTTTGAAATTTCAGTAGTTTGCAAGATTGTGTGACTTTATAAAATGAGTCGTTGAAAAAATTTGAAGATTTTTTATAGAGATTTGGTAAAAGTTTTGCATTTTTTAAATTTGTAACTGAATATAATACTGTCTCTAGAAAATCTACTATTAAGCTGTGAGATTTTGCGAAATATTTCACTATTTGGTGATATTCTAGGAAAAATCTTTGACAAATTAGAAGATTTTGTTATATATATTACTATTCATTTGACTAAAAATCAACTGTTCAGTAATTTTCAAGATTTTGTGAAATATTTGGCTATCATTTGTCTTTTTTGAATTTTGCAAATATTTAAAATTTTTATAGCGAATTTGAGAAATATTTTAGAATATTTAGACTTTGAGAAATCTTTGTATTTTTTTAAATTCGTAACTGAATGTAAGGCAGTCTCTAGAAAACAACTATTCAATAAGTCACAAGAGTTTGTGAAATATTTCACAACTTGAGCGATTTTCTTAAATAAATCTTTGACAAAATTCGAAAAGTTTGTGAAATATTTCACTATTCAGTTGAATGTTTAGAAATATAAAAGATATTTTACATTTGTGAATTTTTTTTAAATTTGTAACTAAATGTAAGACTGTTTCTAGAAAATCAAATGCTCAGCTGCACGATTTTGTGGAATATTTCACTATTAATTTGACTTTTTAGAAAAAGTCATAAAAATTAACTGCTCAGTAATTTTCAAGATTTTGTGAAATATTTACTATCAGTTGACTTTTTAGGAATTTGCAGGATTTTTTCAGAAATCAGATGTTTTCAGAAAATCAAATGTTTAGTGCATGGCAAGATTTTGTGAAATATTTCACCATTTGGTTGACCTTTTACAATTTTGCAAGATATATCAAATTTCTATAAAGAATTTGAGAAATCTTTGTATTTTTAAATTTGTAACTGAATGTAAGACTATTTCTTGAATATCAACTATTCAGTAAATTGCAGGATTTTGTGAAATATTTCACTATTTATGTGCCTTTCTAAAAGAAATCGTTGACAGAATTAAACGATTTTGTGAAATAGTCTCTATTCAGTTAGCTTTTTAAAAATTTGCAAGATATTCTTACCTTTGTTTCTAGAAAATCAACTGTTCAGTGCATGGCAAGATTTTGTGAAATATTTCATCATTTGGTTGACTTTTTAGAATTTTGCAAGATATATCAAATTTTTATAAAGAATTTGAGAAATCTTTGCATTTTTTAAATTTCTAACTGAATGTAAGATTATTTCTAGAATATCAACTATTCAGTAAATTTTGTGAAATATTTCACTATTTATATGCCTTTCTAAAAAAGCCTTTGACAAAATTAAACGGTTTTGTGAAATATGTCTCTATTCAGTTAGCTTTTTAGAAATTTGGAAGATATTCTTACCTTTGTTTCTAGAAATCAACTGTTCAGTGCATGGCAAGATTTTGTGAAATATTTCACCACTTTGTTGACTTTTTAGAATTTTGCAATATATATCAAATTTTTATACAGAATTTGAGAAAGCTTTTTTTTTTACAAGATATTTCTAATTTTGTGAAATATTTCACCATTGGTTGACTTTTTAGAATTTTAAAATTATTATAAATAATTTGAGAAATATTTGCATTTTTTAAATTTGTAACCGAATGTAAGACTATTTCTAGAATATCAACTATTCAGTATTTTGCAGGATTTTGTGAAATATTTCACTACGTATGTGATATGTTTCAGCATTTGGTGGACTTTTCACAATTTTGCAAGATATATCAAATTTTTATAAAGAATTTGAGAAATCTTTGTATTTTTTAGATTTGTAAATGAATGTAAGACTATTACTAGAATATCAACTATTCAGTAAATTGCAGGATTTTGTGAAATATTTCACTATTTATGTGCCTTTCTAAAAGAAATCGTTGACAGAATTAAACGATTTTGTGAAATATGTCTCTATTCAGTTAGCTTTTTAGAAATTTGCAAGATATTCTTACCTTTGTTTCTAGAAAATCAACTGTTGAGTGCATGGAAGGATTTTTGAAATATTTGACTATTCATTTGATTTTTCAGAAATTTGTAAGATTTTTCTACTTTTTGAAATTTTTTTTATATTTCAGTAAATTGCAAGAAAAAATTGCAAGTCGTATAAAAATGCTAAAAGAAATCGTTGACAGAATTAAACGATTTTGTAAAATAGTCTTTATTCAGTTAGCTTTTTAGAAATTTGATATTCTTACATTTGGTTGTAGAAAATCAACTGTTCAGTGCATGGCAAGATTTTGTGAAATATTCCATCATTTGGTTGACTTTTTAGAATTTTGCAAGATATATCAAATGTTTATAAAGAATTTGAGAAATCTTTGCATTTTTAAATTTGTAACTGAATGTAAGATTATTTCTAGAATATCAACTATTCACTAAATTGCAGGATTTTGTGAAATATTTCACTATTTATGTGCCTTTCTAAAAAAGCCTTTGACAAAATTCGAAGACTTTGTGAAATTGTTGACTTTTTAGAAAATTGCAATATATTTTTACATTTTATAGAGATTTTGTGAAAATTTTGCATTTTTAAATTTGTAACTGAATGTAAGACTGTTTCTAGAAAATCATTTGGCTTTTTTGAATTTTGCTCAGTAATTTTCAAGATTTTGTGAAATATTTACTACTCAGTTGACTTTTTAGAAATTTGCAGGATATTCCTACTTTTGTTTCTAGAAAATCAAATGTTTAGTGCGCGGCAAGATTTTGTGAAATATTTCACCATTTGGTTGACCTTTTAGAATTTTGCAAGATATATCAAATTTTTATAAAGAATTTGAGAAATATTTGTATTTTTTAAATTTGTAACTGAATGTAAGAGTATTTCTAGAATATAAACTATTCAGTAAATTGCAGGATTTTGTGAAATATTTCACTACTTATGTGATATATTTCAGCATCTGGTTGACTTTTACAATTTTGCAAGATATATCAAATTTTTATAAAGAATTTGAGAAATATTTGTATTTTTTTAAATTTGTAACTGAATTAAAGACTATTTTTAGAATATCAACTATTCAGTAAATTGCAGGATTTTCTGAAATATTTCACTATTTATGTGCCTTTCTAAAAGAAATCGTTGACAGAATTAAAAGATGTTGTGAAATATGTCTCTATTCAGTTAGCTTTTTAGAAATTTACGAGATATTTCTACTTTTGTTTCTAGAAAATCAACTGTTGAGTGCATGGAAGGATTTTTGAAATATTTGACTATTCATTTGATTTTTCAGAAATTTGTAAGATTTTTCTACTTTTTGAAATTTGTTTATATTTCAGTAAATTGCAAGAAAAAATTGCAAGTCGTATAAAATGCTAAAAAAAAAACGTTGACAGAATTAAACGATTTTGTGAAATAGTCTTTATTCAGTTAGCTTTTTAGAAATTTGATATTCTTACATTTGGTTGTAGAAAATCAACTGTTCAGTGCATGGCAAGATTTTGTGAAATATTCCATCATTTGGTTGACTTTTTAGAATTTTGCAAGATATATCACATGTTTATAAAGAATTTGAGAAATCTTTGCATTTTTAAATTTGTAACTGAATGTAAGATTATTTCTAGAATATCAACTATTCAGTAAATTGCAGGATTTTGTGAAATATTTCACAAAATTCGAAGACTTTGTGAAATTGTTGACTTTTTAGAAAATTGCAATATATTTTTACATTTTATAGAGATTTTGTGAAAATTTTGCATTTTTAAATTTGTAACTGAATGTAAGACTGTTTCTAGAAAATCATTGGCTTTTTTGAATTTTGCAAATATTTCAAATTTTTATAGCGAATTTGAGAATATTTAGAATATTTAGATTTGAGAAATCTTTGTATTTTTTTAAATTCGTAACTGGATGTAAGACAGTTTCTAGAATAACAACTATTCAATAAATCACAAGAGCTTGTGAAATATTTCACTACTTGAGTGACTTTCTAAAATAAATCTTTGACAAAATTCGAAAATTTTGTGAAATATTTCACTATTCAGTTGAATGTTTAGAAATATAAGAGATATTTCTACATTTGTGAAATATTTCAATATACATTTGTGAAATTTGTGCATTTTTATACCCTACACCACTTTAGTGGGGAGGGTATATTGGATTTGTGCTGATGTTTGTAACATACCAAAATATTCGTCCTAGACCCACCTTAAAGTATACCAATCGGCTTAGAATCGTTTTCTGAGTCGATTAAGCTATGTCCGTCCGTCCGTCCGTCTGGCTGGCTGGCTGGCTGTCCATGTAAACCTTGTGCGCAAGGTACAGGTCGCAATTTTCAAGATAATTGGATGAAATTTGGCACGCACGTTTTATTTGACCCAAGGACGAAGCCTATTGAAAATGGTTAAAATCGGTCCATTATTTCACCTAGCCCCCATAGAACAGAACCCCCCGAAAAGGGCTTCTGAGCTCATAATTATGTTAAATATACAGATATATCGATAAATACGGCACAACTAAGTTTTATAGAAGTCTTGATGACCCTGCCAAATTTCATAAAGATCGGGCCACATTTGACCCTAGCTCCCATACAAAGTCCCCTTTAGAAAATTACTTGAATGTCCCAAATTAGCTTATAAACACAAATATCGCGATGAAATTCAGCACAATAAAATATTATGTCAATATAAATATATTCACAAAATTTTATCGGGCTTGGTCCATATTTGCCCCTAGCCCCCATATAAAGCCTCTTTCAGAAAATTAGTTTTTCATCCATAAATTGCTTAAATGTATCGGAACAAGGGAATATTGAAGATAAATGCTTTATTATGAAAAATAAATCACATTTAATATTCATAACTGGTGTAGGGTATCATATGGTCGGCCACGCCCGACTATAATTTCTTACTTGTTTTAAATTTGTAACTGAATGTAAGACTGTTTCTAGAAAATCAACTGTTCAGCTGCAAGATTTTGTGAAATATTTCACAATTTAGAAGATTTTGTGGAATATTTCACTATTAATTTGACTTTTTAGAAAAAGTTAATTTTTATTAACTGCTCAGTAATTTTCAAGATTTTGTGAAATATTTACTACTCAGTTGACTTTTTAGAAATTTGCAGGATATTCCTACTTTTGTTTCTAGAAAATCAAATGTTTAGTGCGCGGCAAGATTTTGTGAAATATTTCACCATTTGGTTGACCTTTCAGAATTTTGCAAGATACATCAAATTTTTATAAAGAATTTGAGAAATATTTGTATTTTTTAAATTTGTAACTGAATGTAAGAGTATTTCTAGAATATCAACTATTCAGTAAATTGCAGGATTTTGTGAAATATTTCACTACTTATGTGATATATTTCAGCATCTGGTTGACTTTTTACAATTTTGCAAGATATATCAAATTTTTATAAAGAATTTGAGAAATATTTGTATTTTTTAAATTTGTAACTGAATGTAAGACTATTTCTAGAATATCAACCATTCAGTAAATTGCAGGATTTTGTGAAATATTTCACTATTTATGTGCCTTTCTAAAAGAAATCGTTGACAGAATTAAAAGATGTTGTGAAATATGTTTCTATTCAGTTAGCTTTTTAGAAATTTGCAAGATATTCTTACCTTTGTTTCTAGAAAATCAACTGTTCAGTGCATGGCAAGATTTTGTGAAATGTTTCATCATTTTGTTGACTATTTAGAATTTTGCAAGATATATCAAATTTTTATAAAGAATTTGAGAAATCTTTGCATTTTTTAAATTTGTAACTGAATGTAAGAGTATTTCTAGAATATCAACTATTCAGTAAATTGCAGGATTTTGTGAAATATGTCACTACTTATGCGATATATTTCAGCATTTGGTTGACATTTTACAATTTTGCAAGATATATCAAATTTTTATATAGAATTTGAGAAATCTTTGCATATTTAAATTTGTAACTTAATGTAAGACTATTTCTAGAATATCAACTATTCAGAAAATTGCAGGATTTGTGAAATATTTCACTATTTATGCGCCTTTCTAAAATAAATCGTTGACAGAATTAAACGATTTTGTGAAATATGTCTCTATTCAGTTAGCTTTTTAGAAATTTGCAGTTAGCTTTTTAGAAATTTGCAAGATATTCTTACCTTTGTTTCTAGAAAATCAACTGTTCAGTGCATGGCAAGATTTTGTGAAATATTTGACTATTCATTTGACTTTTCATAAATTTGCAAGACATTTCTACTTTTGTGAAATATTTTACTACTCAGTTGAGCTTTTAGACATTTGTGAAATTTCAGTAAATTGCAAGATTTTGGGAAATATTTCACTATATGTGTGACTTTATAAAATTAGTCGTTGACAAAATTCGAAGATTTTGTGAAATATGTCTCTATTAAGTTGACTTTTTAGAAAATTGCAAGATATTTTTAAATTTTATAGATATTTTGTGAAAATTTTGCATTTTTTAAATCTGTAAGACTGTTTCTAGAAAATCAACTGTTCAGCTGCAAGATTTTTAGAAATATTCACTATTTGGTTGACTTTCTAGCAAAATATAATTTGAGAAATCTTTCATTTTTTTAAATTTGTAACTGAATTAAAGACTGTTTTTAGAATATCAACCATTCAGTAAATTGCAGGATTTTGTGAAATATTTCACTATTTGTGTGACTTGATAACATAAATCGTTGACAAAATTATAAGATTTTGTGAAATTATGTCTCTATTCAGTTGGCTTTTTAGAAATATTTACCTATTTGGTTGACTTTCTACAAAAAATATAATTTGAGAAATCTTTGATTTTTTTTAAATTTGTAACTGAATGAAAGACTGTTTCTAGAATATCAACTATTCAGTAAATTGCAGAATTTTGTGAAATATGTCTCTATTTAGTTGGCTTTTTAGAAATTTGGAAGATATTTTTACATTGTGAAATATTTCACTATTCAGTTGACCTTTTAGAAATTTGCAATATACTTTTTATAGAGATTTTGTGATATCTTTGCATTTTTTTATACCCTCCACCACCATCAGTGGTGATAGAGGGTATATATAACTCTGTCATTCCGTGTGTAACACCAAGAAATATTCATCTGAGACCCAACAAAGTATATATATTCTGGGTCCTTATCAAATTCTGAGTCGATTTAGCTATGTCCGTCTGTCTGTCTGTCTGCCTAAAACACGCTCACGTTAAAACGAAGCAAAGGAAGTAAACCAAATTCACCGAAAATATTTATTGTTGTCCTAAGCAGTTTGGTATTGAAAATGAACAAAATCGGTTCACACCGGGAAGAGTTATGAATCAAAATTTAAAACAACCTCGAAAAAAATAAGCATTTTTACACATTCTGATGTAAATTTCTCGAAAACCTTGCAAGATAAATTCATGAAAATCACCATACATAAGTTTCTACACAAGATCTTGATCCCTGCTAAAAATTGTTAGCATCGGTCCACAATTTCATATACCTCCCATACAAAAGTACATATTCCCGGAAAATGGGTTTTTTGTTAATGACTTCCGCCACAATGTCGATATCTTTACAAATTTTGCAAATTAAAGTCTTACGTCAATAGAATTCATACAGAGAAAACACTTTTGCATTGGTCCATAATTGGACATAGCTCCCATGCAAGGTTCCCTCCCGAAAATCACTTAAACGCGCATAACTCATTACTAAATTAAGATATCCATATAAAATTTGGTATAAGTATTGCTCATATGCATATAAATATTACTGAGAAAGTTTTTTCCGATCGGTCCATAATTGGTCATAGTTCCCATACGAGGTCCCCTCCCGAAAATCACTTAAACGCGCATAACTCATTACTAAATTAAGATATCCATATAAAATTTGGTACAAGTCTTACTCATATGCACAGAAATATTACTGTGAAATTTTTTTCTGATTGGTCCAAAATTGGTCATAGCTCCCATACAAGGTCCCCTCCCGAAAATCACTTAAACGCGCATAACTCATTACTAAATTAAGATATCCATATAAAATTTGGTATAAGTATTGCCCATATGCATATAAATATTACTGGGAAAGCTTTTTTCCGCTCGGTCCATAATTGGTCATAGTTCCCATACGAGGTCCCCTCCCGAAAATCACTTAAACGCGCATAACTCATTACTAAATTAAGATATCCATATAAAATTTGGTACAAGTCTTACTCATATGCACAGAAATATTACTGTGAATTTTTTTTCCGATCGGTCCAAAATTGGTCATAGCTCCCATACAAGGTCCCCTCCCGAAAATCACTTAAACGCGCATAACTCATTACTAAATTAAGACATCCATATAAATTTGGTACAAGTCTTACTCATATGCACAGAAATATTACTGTGAATTTTTTTTTCCGATCGGTCCAATATTGGTCATAGCTCCCATACAAGATCCCCTCCCGAAAATCACTTAAACACGCATAACTCATTACTAAATTAAGATATCCATATAAAATTTGGTATAAGTATTGCCCATATGCATAGAAATATTACTGTGAAAGTTGTTTCTGATCGGTCCATAATTGGTCATAATTCCCATACAAGGTCCCCTCCCGAAAATCACTTAAACGCGCATAACTCATTACTAAATTAAGATATCCATATAAAATTTGGTACAAAATTGGTCATAGCTCCCATACAAGGTCCCCTCCCGAAAATCACTTAAACGCGCATAACTCATTACTAAAATAAGATATCCATAATAAATTTGGTACAAGTATTACTCATATGCACAGAAATATTACTGTGAAATTTTTGTTCGACCGGTCCATAGTCGGTCATAGCTCCAATACAATGTCCCCTCCCGAAAATTACTTAAACGCGCATAACTCATTACTTAATTAAGATATCCATATAAACTTTGGTACAAGTATTGCATATATGTACAGAAATATAACAGAGAAATTTTTTTCCGATCGGTCTATAACTGGTCATAGCTCCCATACAAGGTCCCCTCCCGAAAATCACTTAAACGCGCATAACTCATTACTAAATTAAGATATCCATATAAAATTTGGTACAAGTATTACTCATATGCACAGAAATATTACTGGGAAATTTTTTTCCGATCGGTCCAAAATTGGTCATAGCTCCCATACAATGTCCCCTCCCGAAAATCACTTAAACGCGCATAACTCATTACTTAATTAAGATACCCATATAAAATTTGGTACAAATATTACTCATATGCACAGAAATATTATTGTGAAATTTTTGTTCGACCGGTCCATAGTTGGTCATAGCTCCAATACAATGTCCCCTCCCGAAAATCACTTAAACGCGCATAACTCATTACTTAATTAAGATATCCATATAAGGTTTGGTACAAGTATTGCATATATGCACAGAAATATTACAGAGAAATTTTTTTCCGATCGGTCTATAACTGGTCATAGCTCCCATACAAGGTCCTCTCCCGAAAATCACTTTAATGTACAATATTCATTACCAAATAATGATATAAATACAAAATTTTGAAATTTGTCTTTATATACATAATTAGTCATAGCTCCCATACAAGGTCCTTTTACGAAAATCTCTTAAACGCACATTTTCATTACCAAATAAAGCTATTGATACAAAATTTGGCACAAATAATAGTTTTGTATACAAAAATTATATTTCAAGATTTTTTTCTCGATAGGTTCATAACATGGGTGCGGTCGGTCCCATACAAGATTCCCTTCAGAAAATCACTAAAACGCACATTACTTATTACTAAATTACGATATAGATACAAAATTTGACTGAAATATAGTTTTTATGTACAGAAATTTTGCTTAAAGAATTTTTTACGATCGGTCTATATTTGGTCATATCTCTCATACGAGGTCCTGCCCCTAAAAGTGCTTTAACCGTATTTAACTATTTGCATTATCAATTTGTGTAGAACAAAATTATATATATGTATGTATTTTGAAAATCCTTATATCTTTCACACACATACATACATGAAAATACTAAATATCGCTAAAGCATATCTTAGAGCGCTATAAAAATTTAAAAGAAAGTGGAGTTTCTAATGTTCAATAAATCTTGGAATTGTAGTAGATTTAAGCTGTTTAAATCTTGGGATTTTTCTATTTAAGACATGAGAAAACTTATTTCTACAAATATTTTATTAATTAGAAAAGTATTAATACAAAAGTAGGTGGTGGAGGGTATTTAAGATTCGGGTCAGCCGAATATAGCACTCTAACTTGTTAAATCTGTAACTGAATGTAAGACTGTCTCTAGAAAATCTACTGTTAAGCTGTAAGATTTTGTGAAATAGTTCACTAGTTAGTGATATTCTAGGAAAAATCTTAGACAAATTAGAAGATTTTGTGAAATATTTCACTATTCATTTGACTAAAATTTTTATAAAGAATTTGAGAAATATTTGCATTTTTTAAACTTTAAACTGAATGTAAGACTATTACTAGAATATCAACTATTCAGTAAATTGCAGGATTTTGTGAAATATTTCACTATTTATGTGCCTTTCTAAAAGAAATCGTTGACAGAATTAAACGATTTTGTGAAATATGTCTCTATTCAGTTAGCTTTTTAGAAATTTGCAAGATATTCTTACCTTTGTTTCTAGAAAATCAACTGTTCAGTGCATGACAAGATTTTGTGAAATATTTCATCATTTGGTTGACTTTTTAGAATTTTGCAAGATATATCAAATTTTTATAAAGTAGTTGAGAAATCTTTGCATTTTTTAAATTTGTAACTGAATGTAAGATTATTTCTAGAAAAAAACTATTCAGTAAATTGCAGGATTTTGTGAAATACTATTTATGTGAATTTCTAATAGAAATTTTTGACAGAATTAAAAGATTTTGTGAAATATGTCTCTATTCAGTTAGCTTTTTAGAAATTTACGAGATATTTCTACTTTTGTTTCTAGAAAATCAACTGTTGAGTGCATGGAAGGATTTTTGAAATATTTGACTATTCATTTGATTTTTCAGAAATTTGTAAGATTTTTCTACTTTTTGAAATTTGTTTATATTTCAGTAAATTGCAAGAAAAAATTGCAAGTCGTATAAAAATGCTAAAAAAAAAACGTTGACAGAATTAAACGATTTTGTGAAATAGTCTTTATTCAGTTAGCTTTTTAGAAATTTGATATTCTTACATTTGGTTGTAGAAAATCAACTGTTCAGTGCATGGCAAGATTTTGTGAAATATTCCATCATTTGGTTGACTTTTTAGAATTTTGCAAGATATATCACATGTTTATAAAGAATTTGAGAAATCTTTGCATTTTTTAAATTTGTAACTGAATGTAAGATTATTTCTAGAATATCAACTATTCAGTAAATTGCAGGATTTTGTGAAATATTTCACAAAATTCGAAGACTTTGTGAAATTGTTGACTTTTTAGAAAATTGCAATATATTTTTACATTTTATAGAGATTTTGTGAAAATTTTGCATTTTTAAATTTGTAACTGAATGTAAGACTGTTTCTAGAAAATCATTTGGCTTTTTTGAATTTTGCAAATATTTCAAATTTTTATAGCGAATTTGAGAAATATTTTAGAATATTTAGATTTTGAGAAATCTTTGTATTTTTTAAATTCGTAACTGGATGTAAGACAGTTTCTAGAATAACAACTATTCAATAAATCACAAGAGCTTGTGAAATATTTCACTACTTGAGTGACTTTCTAAAATAAATCTTTGACAAAATTCGAAAATTTTGTGAAATATTTCACTATTCAGTTGAATGTTTAGAAATATAAGAGATATTTCTACATTTGTGAAATATTTCAATATACATTTGTGAAATTTGTGCATTTTTTTAAATTTGTAACTGAATGTAAGACTGTTTCTAGAAAATCAACTGTTCAGCTGCAAGATTTTGTGAAATATTTCACAATTTAGAAGATTTTGTGGAATATTTCACTATTAATTTGACTTTTTAGAAAAAGTTAATTTTTATTAACTGCTCAGTAATTTTCAAGATTTTGTGAAATATTTACTACTCAGTTGACTTTTTAGAAATTTGCAGGATATTCCTACTTTTGTTTCTAGAAAATCAAATGTTTAGTGCGCGGCAAGATTTTGTGAAATATTTCACCATTTGGTTGACCTTTCAGAATTTTGCAAGATACATCAAATTTTTATAAAGAATTTGAGAAATATTTGTATTTTTTAAATTTGTAACTGAATGTAAGAGTATTTCTAGAATATCAACTATTCAGTAAATTGCAGGATTTTGTGAAATATTTCACTACTTATGTGATATATTTCAGCATCTGGTTGACTTTTTACAATTTTGCAAGATATATCAAATTTTTATAAAGACTTTGAGAAATATTTGTATTTTTTAAATTTGTAACTGAATGTAAGACTATTTCTAGAATATCAACCATTCAGTAAATTGCAGGATTTTGTGAAATATTTCACTATTTATGTGCCTTTCTAAAAGAAATCGTTGACAGAATTAAAAGATGTTGTGAAATATGTTTCTATTCAGTTAGCTTTTTAGAAATTTGCAAGATATTCTTACCTTTGTTTCTAGAAAATCAACTGTTCAGTGCATGGCAAGATTTTGTGAAATGTTTCATCATTTTGTTGACTATTTAGAATTTTGCAAGATATATCAAATTTTTATAAAGAATTTGAGAAATCTTTGCATTTTTTAAATTTGTAACTGAATATAAGAGTATTTCTAGAATATCAACTATTCAGTAAATTGCAGGATTTTGTGAAATATGTCACTACTTATGCGATATATTTCAGCATTTGGTTGACATTTTACAATTTTGCAAGATATATCAAATTTTTATAAAGAATTTGAGAAATCTTTGCATATTTTAAATTTGTAACTTAATGTAAGACTATTTCTAGAATATCAACTATTCAGAAAATTGCAGGATTTTGTGAAATATTTCACTATTTATGCGCCTTTCTAAAATAAATCGTTGACAGAATTAAACGATTTTGTGAAATATGTCTCTATTCAGTTAGCTTTTTAGAAATTTGCAGTTAGCTTTTTAGAAATTTGCAAGATATTCTTACCTTTGTTTCTAGAAAATCAACTGTTCAGTGCATGGCAAGATTTTGTGAAATATTTGACTATTCATTTGACTTTTCATAAATTTGCAAGACATTTCTACTTTTGTGAAATATTTTACTACTCAGTTGAGCTTTTAGACATTTTGTGAAATTTCAGTTAATTGCAAGATTTTGGGAAATATTTCACTATATGTGTGACTTTATAAAATTAGTCGTTGACAAAATTCGAAGATTTTGTGAAATATGTCTCTATTAAGTTGACTTTTTAGAAAATTGCAAGATATTTTTAAATTTTATAGATATTTTGTGAAAATTTTGCATTTTTTAAATTTGTAAGACTGTTTCTAGAAAATCAACTGTTCGGCTGCAAGATTTTTAGAAATATTTCACTATTTGGTTGACTTTCTAGCAAAATATAATTTGAGAAATCTTTCATTTTTTTAAATTTGTAACTGAATTAAAGACTGTTTCTAGAATATCAACCATTCAGTAAATTGCAGGATTTTGTGAAATATTTCACTATTTGTGTGACTTGATAACATAAATCGTTGACAAAATTATAAGATTTTGTGAAATTATGTCTCTATTCAGTTGGCTTTTTAGAAATATTTACCTATTTGGTTGACTTTCTACAAAAAATATAATCTGAGAAATCTTTGATTTTTTTTAAATTTGTAACTGAATGAAAGACTGTTTCTAGAATATCAACTATTCAGTAAATTGCAGGATTTTGTGAAATATTTCACTATTTATGTGCCTTTCTAAAATAAATCGTTGACAGAATTAAACGATTTTGTGAAATATGTCTCTATTCAGTTAGCTTTTTAGAAATTTGCAAGATATTCTTACCTTTGTTTCTAGAAAATCAACTGTTCAGTGCATGGCAAGATTTTGTGAAATATTTCATCATTTGGTTGACTTTTTAGAATTTTGCAAGATATATCAAATTTTTATAAAGTATTTTAGAAATCTTTGCATTTTTCTGAATGTAAGACTATTTCTAGAATATTAACTATTAAGTAAATTACAGGATTTTGCGAAATATTCACTATTTATGTGCCTTTCTAAAATAAATCGTTGACAGAAAGAATTAAAGGATTTTGTGAAATATGTCTCTATTCAGTTAGCTTTTTAGAAATTTACGAGTTATTTATACTTTTGTTTCTAGAAAATCAACTGTTGAGAGCATGGAAGGATTTTTGAAATATTTGACTATTCATTTGATTTTCATAAATTTGTAAGATATTTCTACTTTTGTGAAATATTTTACTACTCAGTTGAGCATTTTGAAATTTTTTTTAAATTTCAGTAAATTGGAAGATTTTGGGAAATATTTCACTATTTGGGTGACTTTATAAAGTAAGTCGTTGACAAAATTCGAAGAGTTTTTGAAATATGTCTCTATAAAGTTGACTTTTTAGAAATTTGCAAGATATTTTTACTTTTTGTAGATATTTTATGAAAATTTTGCATTTTTGAAATTTGTAACTGAATGTAAGACTATTTCAAGAATATCAATGCTTCAGTAAATTGCAGGATTTTGTGAAATATTTCACTATTTGTGTGACTTTATAACAAAAATCGTTGACAAAATTAGAAGATTTTGTGAAATATTTTACTATCAATTTTATAGAGATTTTGTAAAAGTTTTGCATTTTTTAAATTTGTAACTGAATGTAATACTGTCTCTAGAAAATCTACTGTTAAGCTGTAAGATTTTGTGAAATATTTCACTATTTGGTGATATTCTAGGAAAAATGTTTGACAAATTAGAAGATTTTGTGAAATATTTCACTATTCATTTGACTAAAAATCAACTGTTCAGTAATTTTCAAGATTTTATGAAATATTTGGCTATCATTTGGCTTTTTTGAATTTTGCAAATATTTCAAATTTTTATAGCGAATTTGAGAAATATTTTAGAATATTTAGATTTTGAGATATCTTTGTATTTTTTAAATTCGTAACTGAATGTAAGACAGTTCTAGCAATTATTCAATAAATCACAAGAGTTTGTGAAATATTTCACTACTTGAGTGACTTTCTAAAATAAATCTTTGACAAAATTCGAAAATTTTGTGAAATATTTCACTATTCAGTTGAATGTTTAGAAATATAAAAGATATTTCTACTTTTGTGAAATATTTCACTATACATTTGTGAAATTTGTGCATTTTTTAAAATTTGTAACTAAATGTAAGATTGTTTCTAGAAAATCAACTGTTCAGCTGCAAGATTTTGTGAAATATTTCACAATTTAGAAGATTTTGTGGAATATTACACTATTAATTTCACTTTTTAGAAAAAGTCATAAAAATTAACTGCTCAGTAATTTTCAAGATTTTGTGAAATATTTACTACTCAAAGAATTTGAGAAATCTTTGCATTTTTTAAATGTGTAACTGAATGTAAGACTATTTCTAGAATATCAACTATTCAGTAAATTGCAGGATTTTGTGAAATATTTCACTATTATGTGCCTTTCTAAAATAAATCGTTGACAGAATTAAAAGATTTTGTGAAATATGTCTCTATTCAGTTAGCTTTTTAGAAATTTTCAAGATATTCTTACCTTTGTTTCTAGAAAATCAACTGTTCAGTGCATGGCAAGATTTTGTGAAATATTTGACTATTCATTTGACTTTTCATAAATTTGCAAGACATTTCTACTTTTGTGAAATATTTTACTACTCAGTCGAGCTTTTAGAAATTTTGTGAAATTTCAGTAAATTGCAAGATTTTGGGAAATATTTCACTATTTGTGTGACTTTATAAAATGAGTCGTTGACAAAATTGGAAGATTTTGTGAAATATGTCTCTGATAAGTTGACTTTTTAGAAAATTGCAAGATATTTTTACATTTTATAGATATTTTATGAAAATTTTGCATTTTTTAAATTTGTAACTGAATGTAAGACTGTTTCTAGAAAATCAACTGTTCAGCTGCAAGATTTTTAGAAATATTTCAATATTTGGTTGGCTTTCTAGAAAAAAAAATAATTTGAGAAATCTTTCAATTTTTTTAAATTTGCAACTGAATTAAAGACTGTTTCTAGAATATCAACCATTCAGTAAATTGCAGGAATTTGTGAAACATTTCACTATTTGTGTGACTTTATAACATAAATCGTTGACAAAATTAGAAGATTTTGTGAAATATGTCTCTATTCAGTTGCCTTTTTAGAAATATTTACCTATTTGGTTGACTTTCAAGAAAAAAAAAAAAACAATTTGAGAAATCATTGATTTTTTTAAATTTGTGACTGAATGAAAGACTGTTTCTAGAATATCAACTATTCAGTGAATTGCAGGATTTTGTGAAATATGTCTCTATTCAGTTGTCTTTTTAGAAATTTGGATGATATTTTTACATTGTGAAATATTTCACTATTCAGTTGACCTTTTAGAAATTTGCCATATACTTTTTATAGAGATTTTGCGATATCTTTGCATTTTTTTTTAAATCTGTAACTGAATGTAAGACTGTCTCTAGAAAATCTACTGTTAAGCTGTAAGATTTTGTAAAATAGTTCACTATTTGGTGATATTCTAGGAAAAATCTTTGACAAATTAGATGATTTTGTGAAATATTTCACTATTCATTTGACTAAAAATCAACTGTTCAGTAATTTTCAAGATTTTGTGAAATATTTACTACTCAGTTGACTTTTTAGAAATTTACAGGCTATGAATTAAATACTGTTTCTAGATATCAACCATTCAGTAAATTGCATGATTTTGTGAAATATTTCACTATTTGTGTGACTTTATAACATAAATCGTTGACAAAATTAGAAGATTTTGTGAAATATGTCTCCATTCAGTTGGCTTTTTAGAAATATTTACCAATTTGGTTGACTTTCTGGAAAAAAATAATTAGAGAAATCTTTGATTTTTTTTTAAATTTGTGACTGAATGAAAGACTGTTTCTAGAATACCAACTATGCAGTAAATTGCAGGATTTTGTGAAATATTTTACTACTTATGTGATATATTTCAGCATTTGGTTGACTTTTTACAATTTTGCAAGAGATATCAAATTTTTATAAAGTATTTGAGAAATCTTTGTATTTTTTGCAAGATGTATCAAATTTTTATAAAGAATTTGAGAAATATTTGTTTTTTTTTTAAATTTATTAATATTTCAATATTTGTGTGACTTTATAAAATGAGTCGTTGACAAAATTCGGAGATTTTGTGAAATATGTCTCTATTAAGTTGACTTTTTAGAAAATTGCAAGATATTTTTACATTTTATGGATATTTTATGAACATTTTCAGCTGCAAGATTTTTAAAAATATTTCACTATTTGGTTGACTTTCTAGAAAAAAAAATAATTTGAGAAATCTTTCATTTTTTTTAAATTTGTAACTGAATTAAAGACTGCTTCTAGAAAATCAACCATTCAGTAAATTGCAGGATTTTGTGAAATATTTCACTATTTGTGTGACTTTATAACATAAAGCGTTGACAAAATTAGAAGATTTTGTGAAATATGTCTCTATTCAGTTGGCTTTTTAGAAATATTTACCTATTTGGTTGACTTTCTAGAAAAAATATAATTTGAGAAATCTTTGATTTTTTTAAAATTTGTAACTGAATGAAAGACTGTTTCTAGAATATCAAATATTCAGTAAATTGCAGGATTTTGTGAAATATGTCTCTATTCAGTTGACCTTTTAGAAATTTGCAATATTTTATAAAGAATTTGTGAAATATTTGCATTTTTAAATTTGTAACTGAATGTAAGAGTATTTCTAGAATATCAACTATTCAGTAAATTGAAGGATTTTGTGAAATATTTCACTATTTATGTGCCTTTCTAAAAGAAATCGTTGGCAGAATTAAAAGATGTTGTGAAATATGTCTCTATTCAGTTAGCTTTTTAGAAACTTGCAAGATATTCTTACGTTTGTTTCTAGAAAATCAACTGTTCAGTGCATGGCAAGATTTTGTAAAATATTTCATCATTTGGTTGACTTTTAAAATTTTGCCAGATATATCAAATTTTTATAAAGAATTTGAGAAATTTTTGCATTTTTTAAATTTGCAACTGAATGTAAGACTATTTCTAGAATATCTTGAATATATTCAGTAAATTGCAGGATTTTGTGAAATATTTCAATATTTATGTGACTTTCTAAAAGAAATCGTTGACAGAATTAAAAGATTTTGCGAAATATGTCTCTATTCAGTTAGCTTTTTAGAAATTTACAAGATATTTCTACTTTTGTTTCTAGAAAATCAACTGTTCAGTGTTCAGGCAAGATTTTGTGAAATATTTGACAATTCATTAGACTTTTCATAAATTTGCAAGACATTTCTACTTTTGTGAAATATTTTACTACTCAGTTGAGCTTTTAGAAATTTTTGGAAATTTCAGTAAATTGCAAGATTTTGGGAAATATTTCATTATTTATGTGACTTTATAAAATAATCCGTTGACAAAATTCGAAGACTTTGTGAAATATGTCTCTATTAAGTTGACTTTTTAGAAAATTACAAGATATTTTTACATTTTATAGAGGTTTGTTAAATTTGTAACTGAATGTAAGACTGTTTCTAGAAAATCAACTGTTCAGCTGCAAGATTTTTATAAATATTTCACTATTTGTTTGACTTCTAGAAAAAGAATAATAATTTGAGAAATCTTTGATTTTTTAAATTTGTAACTGAATGAAAGACTGTTTCTAGAATATCAACTATTCAGTAAATTGCAAGATTTTGTGAAATATGTCTCTATTCAGTTGGCTTTTTAGAAATTTGGAAGATATTTTTACATTGTGAAATATTTCACTATTCAGTTGACTTTTTAGAAATTTGCAATATACTTTTTATAGAGATTTTGTGATATCTCTAGAATATCTACTGTTAAGCTGTAGATATCACCAAATAGAGAACTATTTCACCAAATAGTGAAATAGTTCACTATTTGGTGATATTTTAGGAAAAATCTTTGGCAAATTAGAAGATTTTGTGAAATATTTCACTATTCATTTGACTAAAAATCAACTGTTCAGTAATTTTCAAGATTTTGTGAAATATTTCGCTATAATTTGGCTTTTTTGAATTTTGCAATTATTTCAAATTATTATAGCGAATTTGAGAAATATTTAGAAGTTGGCAAGATATTTGAACTTTTTATATAGATTTTGAGAAATCTTTGTATTTTTTTAAATTCGTAACTGAATGTAAGACAGTTTCTAGAATAACAACTATTCAGTAAATCACAAGATTTTGTGAAATATTTCACTACTTGAGTGACTTTCTAAAATAAATCGTTGACAAAATTCCAAGATTTTGTGAAATATTTCACTATTCAGTTGAATGTTTAGAAATATAAAAGATATTTCTACATTTGTGAAATATTTCACTATACATTTGAGAAATTTGTGCATTTTTGTAAATTTGTAACTGAATGTAAGACTGTTTCTAGAAATTAAGCTGTTCAGCTGCAAGATTTTGTGAAATATTTCACTATTTAGAAGATTTTGCGCAATATTTCATTATTCATTTGACTTAGAAAAAGTCCTAATTTTAAAGATTTTGTGAAATATTTTACTACTCAGTTGACTTTTCAGAAATTTGCAAGATATTCCTACTTTTGTTTCTAGAAAATCAACTGTATAGTGCATTGTAAGAATTTGTGAAATCTTTGCATTTTTTTAAATTTGTAACTGCATGTAAGACTATTTCTAGAACATCAACTATTCAGTAAATTGCAGGATTTTGTGAAATATTTCACTATTTATGTGACTTTCTAAAATAAATCGTTGACAGAATTTGAAGATTTTGAGAAATATGTCTTTATTCAGTTAGCTTTTTAGAAATTTGGAAGATATTGTTACCTTGTTTCCAGAAAATCATCTGTTCAGTTCATGACAAGATTTTGTGAAATATTTCATCATTTGGTTGACTTTTTAGAATTTTGAAAGATATGTCAAATTTTTATAAAGAATTGGAAAAATCTTTGCATTTTTTAAATTTGTTACTGAATGTAAGACTGTTTCTAGAATATCAACTATTCAGTAAATTGCAGGATTTTGCGAAATATTTCACTATTTATGTGAAATATTTCACCATTTGGTTGACTTTTTAGAATGTTGCAAGATATATCAAATTTTTATCAAGAATTTGAGAAATCTTTGTATTTTTTAAATTTGTAACTGAATGTAAGACTATTTCTAGAATATCAATTATTCAGTAAATTGCAAGATTTGGTGAAATATTTCACTTTTAAAATGCCTTTCTAAAAGAAATCGTTGACAGAACTAAAAGATTTTGTGAAATATGTCTCTATTCAGTTAGCTTTTTAGAAATTTGGAAAATTCGGTGCATGGTAAGATTTTGTGAAATATTTCACCATTTTGTTGACTTTTTAGAATTTTGCAATATATATCAAATTTTTATAAAGAATTTGAGAAAGCTTTTTAGAAATTTACAAGATATTTCTACTTTTGTTTCTAGAAAATCAACTGTTCCGTGCATGCCAAGATTTTGTGAAATATTTGACTATTCATTTGACTTTTCATAAATTTGTAAAATATTTTACTACTCAATTTTGTGAAATATTTTACTACTCAGTTGAACTTTTAGAAATTTTCTGAAATTTCAGTAAATTGCAATATTTTGGGAAATATTTTTGTGAAATATATGAACTATTTAGTAAATGTGAAATATTTGACTATTCATTTGACTTTTCATAAATTTGTAAGATATTTCTACTTTTGTGAAATATTATACTATTCAGTTGAGCTTTTAGAAATTTTTTGAAATTTCAGTAAATTGCAAGATTTTGGGAAATATTTCACTATTTGTGTGACTTTATAAAATAAGTCGTTGACAGAATTCGAAGATTTTTTGAAATATGTCTCTATTAAGTTGACTTTTTCGAAATTTGCAAGATATTTTTACATTTTATAGAGATTTTGTGAAATCTTTGTTTTTTTATTTGTCAGTAAAGTGTATGATCTTGTGAAATATTTCACCATTTGGGTGACTTTCTAGAAAAAATCGTTGACAAAATTAGAAGATTTTGTGAAATATTTACTATCAGTTGAATTTTTAGAAATATAAAAGATATTTCTACATTTGTGAAATATTTCACTATACATTTTATAGAGATTTTGTAAAAGTTTTCCTTTTTTTTAAATTTGTAACTGAATGTAGTACTGTTTCTAGAAAATCAACTGTTCAGCTGTTCAGTTGACTTTTTAGAAATTTGCAAGATATTCCTACTTTTGTTTCTAGAAAATCAAATGTTTCACCATTTGGTTGACCTTTTAGAATTTTGCAAGATATATCAAATTTTTATAAAGAATTTGAAAAATCTTTGCATTTTTTAAATCTGTAACTGAATGTAAGACTGTTTCTAGAATATCAACTATTCAGTAAATTGCAGGATAAATAGTGAACTATTTCACCATTTGGTTGACTTTTTAGAATTTTGCAAGATATATCAAATTTTTATAAATCTTTGTATTTTTTAAATTTGTAACTGAATGTAAGACTATTTCTAGAATATCAATTATTCAGTAAATTGCAAGATTTGGTGAAATATTTCACTATTTATGTGACTTTCTAAAAGAAATCGTTGACAGAATTAGAAGATTTTGTGAAATATGGATTTATTCAGTTAGCTTTTTAGAAATTTGCAAGATATTCTTACCTTTGTTTCCAGAAAATCATCTGTTCAGTTCATGACAAGATTTTGTGAAATATTTTATCATTTGGTTGACTTTTTAGATTTTTGAAACATATATCAAATTTTTATAAAGAATTTGAAAAATCTTTGCATTTTTTAAATTTGTAACTGAATGTAAGACTGTTTCTAGAATATCAACAATTCAGTAAATTGCAGGATTTTGTGCAGGGTTTCAAAAAACTGCTAATTGCAGTCGCAAATTACTAAATATTTGACTAAATTTAGTACCATGCTTAAAAAATAGTAACTCGTTAAAATTTCCCCTTACAAGCTAACTGAAGTCAGTCAACTGTGTCAACACATTGCTGCAATAACTTGCAAGTGGTTTTGTTTTTCTTAAGCAGCCACACACACAAGCAGCGGCCATGTTAAGTTTTTCAACTCAGCCGAACTGAACACAACGACTGAACAGTAAAAACAGTTTTGCGTGTGCTGCTTACGTATTGCTTAGTTTTTGGTTTCGTTTTCTTACTAAGGGACGTAAAAAAAACTGATAGTTTGACTGGTTAGTACAAATCAAGCCGACTGAACAATAAAACTTGATGGGTTGTTTGTTCATTAAGACTTTGTTATTGTATGCAATTTTTTTAGTATATTGTATGTTTTGTGTTTAATGTGGACAAAAAATAAATAAAGTAATTGATAATTATTGCTAATAGAAATTGTTAATTAATTTAAAATTTATAAAATTATAAATTACTATACATACTTAATTTAGATATTTTCTTTAAATAAAAATTGATTTAAATTTAAGCGTTTGATGATTTTTAGTGAGATTTGTTATTGTATGTATGTATGTATGTACATATGTATGTATGTATGTATGTATGTATGTATGTATGTATGTATGTGTATGTATGTATGTATGTATGGTATGTATGTTGTATGTATGTATGTATGTAGTATGTGTATGTATGTATGTATGTATGTATGTATGTATGTATGTATGTATGTATGTATGTATGTATGTATGTATGTATTAGTATGTATGTAGTAGTATGTATGTATGTAATGTATGTATGTATGTGTGATGTATGTATGTATGTAGATGTATGTATGTAGTATGTATGTATGTATGGATGTATGTATGTATGTATGTATGTATGTATGTATGTATGTATGTATGTATGTATGTATGTATGTATGTATGTATGGTATGTATGTATGTATGTATGTATGTATGTATGTATGTATGTATGTATGTATGTATGTATGTATGATGTATGTATGTATGTATGTATGTATGTATGTAGTATGTATGTATGTATGTATGTATGTATGTAATGTATGTATGTATGTATGTATGTATGTATGTATGTATGTATGTAGATGTATGTATGTATGATGTATGTACTGTATGTATGTATGTATGTATGTATGTATGTATGTATGTATGTATGTATGTATGTAGGTATGTATGTATGTATGTATGTATGTATGTATGTATGTATGTATGTATATGTATGTATGTATGTATGTATGTATGTATGTATGTAGTATGTATGTATGTATGTATGATGTATGTATGTATGTATGTATGTATGTATGTATGTATTGTATGTATGTATGTATGTATGTATATATGTATGTATGTATGTATGTATGTATGTATGTATGTATGTATGTATGTATGTATGTATGTATGTAAGGGTGGGTCGAAAATAGGCTTTTCGCTCGGATCAACATCTAATAGTGAAATTATGTTGTATTTTAACGTCAAATGGAAGACTGTAAAATATTATTAAATTTTTTGAGGGTAAGAGCCCGCGCATCGCCGCCAAAGTTTGTAAATGCGTTTATATGGGAAAAATGGCACTTTTTGGAGTTTTTTCACAAAATGATGCTTTAAGTATTAATTATTGCACCATTTTATAGCAAAATCGTAATGTCTACAAAATTGTCTTTCCAAAAAGATGGAAATTAATTAATGATTTTTAGTTTCGAAAATTTGATTAGAACTAACTTTCCATGGACTCGGAAATAATAATCGCATTTACTTGATCAAAATTAAGCAACAATTGGTAATAATATAATTTTTACTTAATTATTGGCAAAAATTGCCTTTTTCCCGAAATCCTTCAAATTCACATAGCAGGTACGGTAAAACTATGAGAGGTATTAAGCTCATTCTTTCTGTGTTTAATTCTTATATATTCTTTATAATATCCAGCATAGAAAACTTTAATTTTTAATAATCCATTTAACAAAATTTTTTAAAGTTTGAAAATGGAGTTTTGGAGATGCTGTTAAAATAACGGCCCTTTTTTGACCACAGACTAAACCGAGTAAGTGTTATCCAATTTGAACAAAAATTCGTACTAGCACATTTATGAACCTTATAAAGATAAAAATAATATTTTTTTGTAAAATTTTTCAAAACTAACAAAAATTCTCTTATATTTACTTTTATATGTCTTCAGAATCACAAAATTCTCGGGGGAAATTTTAATGACTCAAAATTTGTTTAACGAATTTTGAGTTTTTCCATCTTTTTGGAAAGACAATTTTGTAGACATTACGATTTTGCTATAAAATGGTGCAATAATTAATACTTAAAGCCTAATTTTGTGAAAAAACTCCAAAAAGTGCCATTTTTCCCATATAAACGCATTTACAAATTTTGGCGGCAATGCGCGGGCTCTTACCCTCAAAATAATTGAATAATATTTTACAGTCTTCCATTTGACGTTAAAATACAACACAATTTCACTATTAGATGTTGATCCGAGCGAAAAGCCTATTTTCGACCCACCCTAATATACATACATACATACATACATACATACATACATACATACATACATACATACATACATACATACATACATACATACATACATACATACATACATACATACATACATACATACATACATACATACATACATACATACATACATACATACATACATACATACATACATACATACATACATACATACATACATACATACATACATACATACATACATACATACATACATACATACAATAACAAAATCTCACTAAAAAATCATCAAAATGCTTAAATTTTAATCAATTTTTATTTAAAGAAAATATCTAAATTTATAAGTATAGTAATTTATAATTTTATAAATTTTAAATTAATTAACAATTTCTATTAGCAATAATTATCAATTACTTTATTTACTTTTGTCCACATTAAACACAAAAACATACAATATACTAAAACAAATTGCATACAATAACAAAGTCTTAATGAACAAACAACCCATCAAGTTTTATTGTTCAGTCGGCTTGATTTGTACTAACCAGTCAAACTATCAGTTTTTTTTACGTCCCTTAGTAAGAAAACGAAACCAAGAACTAAGCAATATGTAAGCAGCACACGCAAATCTGTTTTTACTGTTCAGTCGTTGTGTTCAGGTTGGCTGAGTTGAAAAACTTAACATGGCCGCTGCTTGTGTGTTTGGCTGCTGAAGAAAAACAAAACCACTTGCAAGTTATTGCAGCAGTGCGTTGACACAGTTGACTGACTTCAGTTAGCTTGTGAGGGAAAAATAAATACTTGAACTTTCTTCAGTTCAGTCGACATTTAAAAAAATAAAACTAAAAACTAAATATTAAACCCCGATTTTGTGAAATATTTCACTATGTATGTGACATATTTCACCATTTGGTTGACTTTTTAGAATGTTTCAAGATATATCAAATTTTTATAAAGAATTTGCATTTTTTTAAATTTGTAACTGAATGTAAGATTATTTCTAGAATATCAACTATTCAGTAAATTGCAGGATTTTGTGAAATATTTCACTATTTATGTGAATTTCTAAAATAAATCGTTGACAGAATTAAACGATTTTGTGAAATATGTCTCTATTCAGTTAGCTTTTTAGAAATTTACAAAATATTTGTACTTTTGTTTCTAGAAAATCAACTGTTCAGTGCATGGCACGATTTTGTGAAATATTTGACTATTCATTTGATTTTTCATAAATTTGTAAGATATTTCACTTTTGTGAAATATTTTACTACTCAGTTGAGGTTTTAGAATTTTTTTGAAATTTCAGTAAATTGCAAGATTTTGGGAAATATTTAACTATTTATGTGACTTTATAAAAAAGCCTTTGACAAAATTCGAAGACTTTGTGAAATATGTCTCTATTAAGTTGACTTTTTAGAAAATTGCAAGATATTTTTACATTTTATAGAGATTTGGTGAAAATTTTTTAAATTTGTAACTGATTGTAATACATTTTCTAGAAAATCAACTGTTCAGCTACAAGATTTTTATAAATATGTCACTATTTGTTGACTTTCTAGAAAAAGAAAAATAATTTGAGAAATCTTTGATTTTTTTTTAAATTTGTAACTGAATGAAAGACTGTTTCTAGAATATCAACTATTTGTGAAATATTTCACTATTTATGTGAAATATTTCACCATTTTGTTGACTTTTTACAATTTTGCAAGTTATATCAAATTTTTATAAAGAATTTGAGAAATCTTTGTATTTTTTAAATTTGTAACTGAATGCAAGACTATTTCTAGAATATCAATTATTCAGGAAATTGCAAGATTTGGTGAAATATTTCACTATTTATGTGCCTTTCTAAAAGAAATCGTTGACAGAATTAAAAGATTTTGTGAAATATGTCTCTATTCAGTTAGGTTTTTAGAAATTTACAAAATATTTCTACTTTTGTTTCTAGAAAATCAACTGACTTTTTAGAAAATTGCAAGATATTTTTACATTTTATAGAGATTTTGTGAAAATTTTGCATTTTGCATTTTTTTAAATTTGTAACTGAATGTAATACATTTTCTAGAAAATCAACTCTTCAGCTACAAGATTTTTATAAATGTGTCACTATTTGTTGACTTTCTAGAAAAAGAAAAATAATTTGAGAAATCTTTGAATTTTTTTTTTAAATTTGTAACTGAATGAAAGACGGTTTCTAGAATATCAACTATTCAGTAAATAGCAGGATTTTGTGAAATATTTCACTATTTATGTGAAATATTTCACCATTTTGTTGACTTTTTACAATTTTGCAAGATATATCAAATTTTTATAAAGAATTTGAGAAATCTTTGTATTTAAATATTTCACTATTTATGTGAAATATTTCACCATTTGGTTGACTTTTTACAATTTTGCAAGATATATAAAATTTTTATAAAAAATTTGAGAAATCTTTGTATTTTTTTTAATTTGTAACTGAATGTAAGATTATTTCTAGAATATCAATTATTCAGTAAATTGCAAGATTTGGTAAAATATTTCACTTTTTATATGCCTTTCTAAAAGAAATCGTTGACAGAATTAAAAGATTTTGTGAAATATGTCTCTATTCAGTTAGCTTTTTAGACATTTGGAAGATATTCTTACCTTTGTTTCTAGAAAATCAACTGTTCAGTGCATGGCAAGATTTTGTGAAATATTTCACCATTTTGTTGACTTTTTAGAATTTTGCAATAAAGCTATTTAGAAATTTACAAGATATTTCTTTGTGAAATATTTCACTGTTCAGTAATTTTCAAGATTTTGTGAAATATTTCGCTATCATTTGGCTTTTTTGAATTTTGCAAATATTTCAAATTTTTATAGCGAAATATTTCTATATTATATATAGAAATATTTTAGAATATTTAGATTTTGAGAAATCTTTGTATTTTTCTTAAATTCATAACTGAATGTAAGACAGTTTCTAGAATAACAACTATTCAATAAATCACAAGAGTTTGTGAAAAATATCACTACTTGAGTGTCTTTCTAAAATAAATCTTTGACAAAATTCGAAAATTTTGTGAAAAATTTCACTATTCTGTTGAATGTATAGAAATATAAAAGATATTTCTACATTTGTGAAATATTTCACTATACATTTGTGAAATTTGTGCATTTTTTTAAATTTGTAACTAAATGTAAGACTGTTTCTAGAAAATCAACTGTTCAGCTGCAAGATTTTGTGAAATATTTCACTATTTAGAAGATTTTGTGGAATATTTCACTATTAATTTGACTTTTTAGAAAAAGTCATAAAAATTAACTGCTCAGTAATTTTCAAGATTTTGTGATATTCTTACCTTTGTTTCTAGAAAATCAAATGTTTAGTGCATGGCAAGATTTTGTGAAATATTTCACCATTTGGGTGACTTTCTAGAAAAAATCGTTGACAAAATTAGAAGATTTTGTGAAATATTTTACTATCAGTTGAATTTTTAGAAATATAAAAGACATTTGTGAAATATTTCACTATACATTTTATAGAGATTTTGTAACAGTATTCCTTTTTTTAAATTTGTAACTAAATGTAATACTGTTTCTAGAAAATCAACTGTTCAGCTGCAAGATTTTGTGAAATATTTTTTAGAAGATTTTGTGGAATATTTCACTATTCATTTGACTTTTTAGAAAAAGTCATAAAATTAACTGCTCAGTAATTTTCAAGATTTTGTGAAATATTTACTACTCAGTTGACTTTTTAGAAATTTGCAAGATATTCCTACTTTTGTTTCTAGAAAATCAAATGTTTAGTGCATGGCAAGATTTTGTGAAATATTTCACCATTTGGTTGACTTTTTAGAATTTTGCTTAGTAATTTTGAAGATTTTGTGAAATATTTCACTACTCAGTTGACTTTTTAGAAATTTGCAAGATATTCCTGCTTTTGTTTCTAGAAAATCAACTGTTTAGTGTATGGCAAGATTTTGTGAAATATTTCACCATTTGGTTGACTTTTTAGAATTTTGAAAGATATATAAAATTTTTATAAAGAATTTGAGAAATCTTTGTATTTTTTAAATTTTAAATTTTTTTATATGCCTTTCTAAAAGAAATCGTTGACAGAATTAAAAGATTTTGTGAAATATGTCTCTATTCAGTTAGCTTTTTAGAAATTTGGAAAATTTAGAAGTTCGGCGCATGGCAAGATTTTGTGAAATATTTCACCATTTTGTTGACTTTTTAGAATTTTGCAATATATATCAAATTTTTATAAAGAATTTGAGAAAGCTTTTTAGAAATTTACAAGTTTTTTCTACTTTTGTTTCTAGAAAATCAACTGTTCAGTGTTCAGGCAAGATTTTGTGAAATATTTGACTATTCATTTGACTTTTCATAAATTTGTAAGATATTTCTACTTTTGTGTAATATTTTACTAGTCAGTTGAACTTTTATAAATTTTCTGAAATTTCAGTAAATTGCAAGATTTTGGGAAATATTTCACTATTTATGTGACTTTATACAATGAGTCGTTGACAAAATTCGAAGATTTTTTGGAAATTGTTGACAGAATTAAAAGATTTTGTGAAATATGTCTCTATTCAGTTAGCTTTTTAGAAATTTGAAGATATTGTTATCTTTGTTTCTAGAAAAACTGTTCAGTGCATGGCAATATTTTGTGAAATATTTCTCTATTCAGTTAGCTTTTTAGAAATTTGAAGATATTGTTATCTTTGTTTCTAGAAAAACTGTTCAGTGCATGGCAAGATTTTGTGAAATATTTCATCATTTGGTTGACTTTTTAGAATTTTGCAAGATATATCAAATTTTTACAAAGAATTTGATAAATCTTTGCATATTTTTAAATTTGTAACTGAATGCAAGATTATTTCTAGAATATCAACTATTCAGTAAATTGCAGGATTTTGTGAAATATTTCACTATTTGTGTGAATTTCTAAAATAAATCGTTGACAGAATTAAAAGATTTTGTGAAATATGACTCTATTCAGTTAGATTTTTAGAAATTTACAAAATATTTCTACTTTTGTTTCTAGAAAATCAACTGTCCCGTGCATGGCAAGATTTTGTGAAATATTTGACTATTCATTTGATTTTTCATAAATTTGTAAGATATTTCTACTTTATTACTATATTTTACTACTCAGTTGAGGTTTAAGAAATTTTTTGAAATTTCAGTAAATTGCAGGATTTTGTGAAATATTTCACTATTTATGTGACTTTCTAAAAGAAATCGTTCACAGAATTAGAAGATTTTGTGAAATATGTCTTTATTCAGTTAGCTTTTTAGAAATTTGCAAGATATTCTTACCTATGTTTCCAGAAAATCATCTGTTCAGTTCATTACAAGATTTTGTGAAATATTTCATCATTTGGTTGACTTTTTAGATTTTTGAAACATATATCAAATTTTTATAAAGAATTTGAAAAATCTTTGCATTTTTTAAATTTGTAACTGAATGTAAGACTGTTTCTAGAATATCAACTATTCAGTAAATTGCAGGATTTTGTGAAATATTTCACTATTTATGTGGGTGGCATGTCATAAAGTCCAATGTCATAATGTCCATGGACATTATGACACACCAAAAAATGACATAACGTCCATGGACATTATGTCACTTTTTTAAAATGTCATAATGTCCATGGACATTGTGACACTTTGAAATCAGAAATGTATTGGAAAATTTGTTTAAAATTTAAGATAGGGACGCTCTTATCCCGAAAAGAATTGCTCCTAAATTTGGTAATTGTTACATTTTGGACTCCTATTAAAAAGTGTCCTGGATAGCCGGCCTTCGGCCGGGCGCAGGGGTTTCAAACTCTGGGGTATTTCGAACACCGGCTTCGCTAAATTAAGCCTTTTTGATAAATGGACTCTTTGAAATCCATGGACTTTATGTCCCATTGCTCATGGACATTATAACACTTTTGAAATTGTCATAACGTCCATGGACATTATGACTCAATTTAGTGCGTCATAACGTCTATGGACATTATGACATTGGACATTATGACACGCCAACTTTATTTCACCATTTGGTTGACTTTTTAGATATATCAAATTTTTATAAAGAATTTGAGAAATCTTTGCAGTTTTTAAATTTGTAACTGAATGTAAGACTATTTTTAGAATATCAACTATTCAGTAAATTGCAGGATTTTGTGAAATATTTCACTATTTATGTGCCTTTCTAAAATAAATCGTTGACAGAATTAAACGATTTTGTGAAATATGTCTCTATTCAGTTAGCTTTTTAGACTTTTGGAAGATACTCTTACCTTTGTTTCTAGATAATCAACTGTTCAGTGCATGGCAAGATTTTGTGAAATATTTCACCATTTTGTTGACTTTTTAGAATTTTGCAATATATATCAAATTTTTATAAAGAATTTGAGAAAGCTTTTTAGAAATTTACAAGATATTTCAACTTTTGTGAAATATTTCACTGTTCAGTAATTTTCAAGATTTTGTGAAATATTTCGCTATCATTTGGCTTTTTTGAATTTTGCAAATATTTCAAATTTTTATAGCGAATTTAAGAAATATTTTAGAATATTTAGATTTTGAGAAATCTTTGTCTTTTTCTTAAATTCATAACTGAATGTATGACAGTTTCTAGAATAACAACTATTCAATAAATCACAAGAGTTTGTGAAAAATATCACTACTTGAGTGACTTTCTAAAATAAATCTTTGACAAAATTCGAAAATTTTGTGAAATATTTCACTATTCAGTTGAATGTTTAGAAACATAAAAGATATTTCTACATTTGTGAAATATTTCACTATACATTTGTGAAATTTGTGCATTTTTTTTAAATTTGTAACTAAACGTAAGACTCTTTCTAGAAAATCAACTGTTCAGCTGCAAGATTTTGTGAAATATTTCACTATTTAGAATATTTTGTGGAATATTTCACTATTAATTTGACTTTTTAGAAAAAGTCATAAAAATTAACTGCTCAGTAATTTTCAAGATTTTGTGAAATATTTACTACTCAGTTGACTTTTTAGAAATTTGCAGGATATTCCTACTTTTGTTTCTAGAAAATCAAATGTTTAGTGCATGGCAAGATTTTGTGAAATATATCACCATTTGGTTGACCTTTTAGAATTTTGCAAGATATATCAAATTTTTATAAAGAATTTGTGAAATATTTGCATTTTTTAAATTTGTAACTGAATGTATGAGTATTTCTGGAATATCAACTATTCAGTAAATTGCAGGATTTTGTGAAATATTTCACTATTTATGTGCCTTTTTAAAAGAAGTCGTTGACAGAATTAAAATATGTTGTGAAATATGTCTCTATTCAGTTAGCATTTTAGAAACTTGCAAGATATTCTTACCTTTGTTTCTAGAAAATGAACTGTTCAGTGCATGGCAAGATTTTGTGAAATATTTCATCATTTGGTTGACTTTTATAATTTTGCCAGATATATCAAATTTTTATAAAGAATTTGAGAAATTTTTGCATTTTTTAAATTTGCAACTGAATGTAAGACTATTTCTATAATATCTAGAATATATTCAGTAAATTGCAGGATTTTGTGAAATATTTCACTATTTATGTGACTTTCTAAAAGAAATTGTTGACAGAATTAAAAGATTTTGTGAAATGTGTCTCTATTCAGTTAGCTTTTTAGAAATTTACAAGATATTTCTACTTTTGTTTCTAGAAAATCAACTGTTCAGTGTTCAGGCAAGATTATGTGAAATATTTGACAATTCATTTGACTTTTCATAAATTTGCAAGACATTTCTACTTTTGTGAAATATTTTACTACTCAGTTGAGCTTTTAGAAATTTTTTTAAATTTCAGTAAATTGCAAGATTTTGGGAAATATTTCATTATTTATGTGACTTTATAAAATAAGCCGTTGACAAAATTCGAAGACTTTGCGAATTTGAGAAATATTTTAGAAGTTGGCAAGATATTTTAACTTTTTATATAGATTTTGAGAAACCTTTGTATTTTTTTAAATTCGTAACTGAATGTAAGACAGTTTCTAGAATAACAACTATTCAGTAAATCACAAGATTTTGTGAAATATTTCACTACTTGAGTGACTTTCTAAAATAAATCGTTGACAAAATTCCAAGATTTTGTGAAATATTTCACTGTTCAGTTGAATGTTTAGAAATATAAAAGATTTCTACATTTCACTATACATTTGTGAAATTTGTGCATTTTTTTAAATTTGTAACTGAATGTAAGACTGTTTCTAGAAAATAAACTGTTCAGCTGCAAGATTTTGTGAAATATTTCACTATTTAGAAGATTTTGTGGAATATTTCATTATTCATTTGACTTAGAAAAAGTCCTAATTTTAAAGATTTTGTGAAATATTTACTACTCAGTTGACTTTTTAGAAATTTGCAAGATATTCCTACTTTTGTTTCTAGAAAATCAACGGCTGTATTTATAAAAACTTATTTTAGGTTTATTAAACAATTTTAGGCAAAATTCAGGAAAATCGTATTTATAAACGTGAAATAGCTTAAAACACCTTCAATAAACCATTGACAATTAGAAGAATTTTATTGTAGGCTCGACCCTTCTTTAAGCCAACAATAAGTTGATTTTTAACAATTTTTTTCTCAGATAAAGATTTTTCCGGTAATTTTAGGTTGATTGCGAAAACTAATTATGGTTTCTTTTAAAATAAAATCTAAAAATTATAATTTTAACGTTTACAAATTTGTAAATAAAATCCCAGAAAATTTTTAAACGATTATATTTTGAGGAAAAAACTCAAATCTAGGCATTATTGGATTAATGCATGAATATTTGACAATATTCCAATTGTCCAGCACTATTTTTAGGAAATTTGGAAATGCCCGTCTGTCAACCAAATGATGGACAAAATCATTTGATTTGGCTTTTTCAAAGTTTGTTGGTTAAATATAATGCCATAAAGTAATTAACCATGTAAATTATATTGATTAGTGTTATACTAATGCAAAATATATTCGCCGGCATTAAAATTAGTCAAATATCAAAGAAATTTATCAATACTTGCAAAAATTTATCAAAAATTACAAGGAAAATAAGTAAAAATAAGAAAATGTGTCATAGTGATGTATATTTTGTCGCAAAATATCCGCTATTCGGATACTTTTAATAATAATTAGAAATTACATGTTATATTTATACATCTGAACTAAATAGACATTTATTAAAGCCATATATATATTTATTTTTCTTAAAAGTTTGTTTTTATTGTCAAAAATCTATTATAAACAAAAATATGAAATTAAGAAAACCGAATCAACGAATATTTTATCCTAATTGTACGCAACACTAACACATAAAATGACAGCCATATTGTACAGTGCTGCCAACTTAAACATAAATCAGCACAATAGTTAATATACGTTTATTATTTGTTTATGAATATCACAATTTTATTAATGGTTTTTAAGGCTAAAGTGTGCTTTAACTATTGAGTGCATTAAAAGCAAAATAAGATTTTTTTTATAAATACAAGCGCAAATGTTTAGTGCATGGCAAGATTTTGTGAAATATTTCACCATTTGGTTGACCTTTTAGAATTTTGCAAGATATATCAAATTTTTATAAAGAATTTGAGAAATATTTGCATTTTTTAAATTTGTAACTGAATGTAAGACTATTTCTAGAATATCAACTATTCAGTAATTTGCAGGATTTTGTAGAATATTTCACTATTTATGTGCCTTTCTAAAAGAAATCGTTGACAGAATTAAACGATTTTGTGAAATATGTCTCTATTCAGTTAGCTTTTTAGAAATTTGGAAGATATTCTTATCTTTATTTCTAGAAAATCAACTGTTCGGTGCATGGCAAGATTTTGTGAAATATTTCACCATTTTGTTGACTTTTTAGAATTTTGCAATATATATAAAATTTTTATAAAGAATTTGAAAAAGACTTTTAGAAATTTACAAGATATTTCTACTTTTGTTTCTAGAAAATCAACTGTCCAGTGCATGCCAAGATTTTGTGAAATATTTGACTATTCATTTGACTTTTCATAAATGTGTAAGATATTTCTGCTTTTGTGAAATATTTTACTACTCAGTTGAGCTTTTAGAAATTTTCTGAAATTTCAGTAAATTGCAAAATTTTGGGAAATATTTCACTATTTGTGTGACTTTACACAATGAGTCGTTGACAAAATTCGAATATTTTTTGAAATATGTTCTATTAAGTTGACTTTTTTGAAAATTGCAAGATATTTTTACATTTTATAGAGATTATGTGAAAATATTGCATTTTTTAAATTTGTACTGAATGTAAGACTGTTTCTAGAATATCAACTATTCAGTAAATTGCAGGATTTTAGGAAATATTACAATATTTTTATGCCTTTCTAAAAGAAATCGTTGACAGAATTAAAAGATTTTGTGAAATATGTCTCTATTAAGTTAGCTTTTTAGAAATTTGCAAGATATTCTTATCTTTGTTTCTAGAAAATCAAATGTTCAGTGCATGGCAAGATTTTGTGAAATATTTCATCACTTGGTTGACTTTTTAGAATTTTGCAAGATATATCAAATTTTTATAAAGAATTTGAGAAATCTTTGTATTTTTTTAAATTTGTAACTGAATGTAAGATAATTTCTAGAATATCAACTATTCAGTAAATTGCAGGATTTTGTGAAATATTTCACTATTTATGTGAACTTCTAAAATAAATCGTTGACAGAATTGAATGATTTTGTGAAATATGTCTCTATTCAGTTAGCTTTTTAGAAATTTACAAGATATTTCTACTTTTGTTTCTAGAAAATCATCTGTTCAGTGCATGGCAAGATTTTGTGAAATATTTCATCATTTGGTTGACTTTTAAAATTTTGCCAGATATATCAAATTTTTATAAAGAATTTGAGAAATTTTTGCATTTTTTAAATTTGCAACTGAATGTAAGACTATTTCTAGAATATCTAGAATATATTCAGTAAATTGCAGGATTTTGTGAAATATTTCACTATTTATGTGACTTTCTAAAAGAAATCGTTGACAGAATTAAAAGATTTTGTGAAATATGTCTCTATTCAGTTAGCTTTTTAGAAATTTACAAGATATTTCTACTTTTGTTTCTAGAAAATCAACTGTTCAGTGTTCAGGCAAGATTATGTGAAATATTTGACAATTCATTTGACTTTTCATAAATTTGCAAGACATTTCTACTTTTGTGAAATATTTTACTACTCAGTTGAGCTTTTAGAAATTTTTTTAAATATCAGTAAATTGCAAGATTTTTGGGAAATATTTCATTATTTATGTGACTTTATAAAATAAGCCGTTGACAAAATTCGAAAACTTTGCGAATTTGAGAAATATTTTAGAAGTTGGCAAGATATTTTAAATTTTTATATAGATTTTGAGAAATCTTTGTATTTTTTTTTAAATTCGTAACTGAATGTATGACAGTTTCTAGAATAACAACTATTCAGTAAATCACAAGATTTTGTGAAATATTTCACTACTTGAGTGACTTTCTAAAATAAATCGTTGACAAAATTCCAAGATTTTGTGAAATATTTCACTGTTCAGTTGAATGTTTAGAAATATAAAAGATAATTCTACATTTCACTATACATTTGTGAAATTTGTGCATTTTTTTAAATTTGTAACTGAATGTAAGACTGTTTCTTGAAAATAAACTGTTCAGCTGCAAGATTTTGTGAAATATTTCACTATTTAGAAGATTTTGTGGAATATTTCATTATTCATTTGACTTAGAAAAAGTCCTAATTTTAAAGATTTTGTGAAATATTTACTACTCAGTTGACTTTTTAGAAATTTGCAAGATATTCCTACTTTTGTTTTTAGAAAATCAACGGCTGTATTTATAAAAACTTATTTTAGGTTTATTAAACAATTTTAGGCAAAATTCAGGAAAATCGTATTTATAAACGTGAAATAGCTTAAAACACCATCAATAAACCATTGACAATTAGAAGAATTTTATTGTAGGCTCGACCCTTCTTTAAGCCAACAATAAGTTGATTTTTAACAATTTTTTTCTCAGATAAATATTTTTCCGGTAATTTTAGGTTGATTGCGAAAACTAATTATGGTTTCTTTTAAAATAAAATCTAAAAATTATAATTTTAACGTTTACAAATTTGTAAATAAAATCCCAGAAAATTTTTAAACGATTATATTTTGAGGAAAAAACTCAAATCTAGGCATTATTGGATTAATGCATGAATATTTGACAATATTCCAATTGTCCAGCACTATTTTTAGGAAATTTGGAAATGCCCGTCTGTCAACCAAATGATGGACAAAATCATTTGATTTGGCTTTTTCAAAGTTTGTTGGTTAAATATAATGCCATAAAGTAATTAACCATGTAAATTATATTGATTAGTGTTATACTAATGCAAAATATATTCGCCGGCATTAAAATTAGTCAAATATCAAAGAAATTTATCAATATTTGCAAAAATTTATCAAAAATTACAAGGAAAATAAGTAAAAATAAGAAAATGTGTCATAGTGATGTATATTTTGTCGCAAAATATCCGTTATTCATACATCTGAACTAAATAGACATTTATTAAAGCCATATATATATATATTTATTTTTCTTAAAAGTTTGTTTTTATTGTCAAAAATCTATTATAAACAAAAATATGAAATTAAGAAAACCGAATCAACGAATATTTTATCCTAATTTTACGCAACACTAACACATAAAATGACAGCCATATTGTACAGTGCTGCCAACTTAAACATAAATCAGCACAATAGTTAATATACGTTTATTTTTTGTTTATGAATATCACAATTTTATTAATGGTTTTTGAGGCTAAAGTGTGCTTTAACTATTGAGTGCATTAAAAGCAAAATAAGATTTTTTTATAAATACAAGTGCATGGCAAGATTTTGTGAAATATTTCACCATTTGGTTGACCTTTTAGAATTTTGCAAGATATATCAAATTTTTATAAAGAATTTGAGAAATATTTGCATTTTTTAAATTTGTAACTGATTGTAAGACTGTTTCTAGAATATCAACTATTCAGCAAATTGCAGGATTTTGTGGAATATTTCACTATTTATGTGATATATTTCAGCATTTGGTTGACTTTTTACAATTTTGCAAGATATATCAAATTTTTATAAAGAATTTGAGAAATCTTTGTATTTTTTTAAATTTGTAACTGAATGTAAGACTATTTCTAGAATATCAACTATTCAGTAATTTGCAGGATTTTGTGAAATATTTCACTATTTATGTGCCTTTCTAAAAGAAATCGTTGACAGAATTAAACGTGAAATATGTCTCTATTCAGTTAGCTTTTTAGAAATTTGGAAGATATTCTTATCTTTGTTTCTAGAAAATCAACTGTTCGGTGCATGGCAAGATTTTGTGAAATATTTCACCATTTTGTTGACTTTTTAGAATTTTGCAATATATATAAAATTTTTATAAAGAATTTGAAAAAGATTTTTAGAAATTTACAAGATATTTCTACTTTTGTTTCTAGAAAATCAACTGTCCAGTGCATGTCAAGATTTTGTGAAATATTTGACTATTCATTTGACTTTTCATAAATGTGTAAGATATTTCTGCTTTTGTGAAATATTTTACTACTCAGTTGAGCTTTTAGAAATTTTCTGAAATTTCAGTATATTGCAAAATTTTGGGAAATATTTCACTATTTGTGTGACTTTACACAATGAGTCGTTGACAAAATTCGAAGATTTTTTGAAATATGTTCTATTAAGTTGACTTTTTAGAAAATTAGAAGATATTTCTACATTTTATAGGGATTTTGTGAAAATATTGCATTTTTTAAATTTGTAACTGAATGTAAGACTGCTTCTAGAATATCAACTATTCAGTAAATTGCAGGATTTTGTAATTTGTGAAATTTTAGAAATTTGCATGATATTCCTACTTTTGCTTCTCGAAAATCAAATGTTTAGTGCATGGCAGGATTTTGTGAAATATTTCATCATTTGGTTGACTTTTTAGAATTTTGCAAGATATATCAAATTTTTATAAAGAATTTGAGAAATCTTTGCATTTTTTTAAATTTGTAACTGAATGTAAGATAATTTCTAGAATATCAACTATTCAGTAAATTGCAGGATTTTGTGAAATATTTCACTATTTATGTGAACTTCTAAAATAAATCGTTGACAGAATTAAATGATTTTGTGAAATATGTCTCTATTCAGTTAGCTTTTTAGAAATTTACAAGATATTTCTACTTTTGTTTCTAGAAAATCATCTGTTCAGTGCATGGCAAGATTTTGTGAAATATTTGACTATTGCTCCTAAATTTGGTAATTGTTACATTTTGGACTCCTATTAAAAAGTGTCCTGGATAGCCGGCCTTCGGCCGGGCGCAGGGGTTTCAAACTCTGGGGTATTTCGAACACCGGCTTCGCTAAATTAAGCCTTTTTTGATAAATGGACTCTTTGAAATCCATGGACTTTATGTCCCATTGCTCATGGACATTGTAACACTTTTGAAATTGTCATAACGTCCATGGACATTATGACTCAATTTAGTGCGTCATAACGTCTATGGACATTATGACATTGGACATTATGACACGCCACCTTTATGTGAAATATTTCACCATTTGGTTGACTTTTTAGAATGTTGCAAGATATATCAAATTTTTATAAAGAATTTGAGAAATCTTTGCAGTTTTTAAATTTGTAACTGAATGTAAGATTATTTCTAGAATATCAACTATTCAGTAAATTGCAAGATTTTGTGAAATATTTCACTATTTATGTGAATTTCTAAAATAAATCGTTGACAGAATTAAACGATTTTGTGAAATATGTCTCTATTCAGTTAGCTTTTTAGAAATTTACAAAATATTTCTACTTTTGTTTCTAGAAAATCAACTGTTCAGTGCATGGCACGATTTTGTGAAATATTTGACTATTCATTTGATTTTTCATAAATTTGTAAGATATTTCACTTTTGTGAAATATTTTACTACTCAGTTGAGGTTTTAGAAATTTTTTGAAATTTCAGTAAATTGCAAGATTTTGGGAAATATTTCACTATTTGTGTGACTTCACTATTTATGTAAAATATTTCACCATTTTGTTGACTTTTTACAATTTTGCAAGATATATAAAATTTTTATAAAAAATTTGAGAAATCTTTGCATTTTTTAAATTTGTAACTGAATGTAAGACTATTTCTAGAATATCAATTATTCAGTAAATTGCAAGAAATTTTTAGAAATTTACAAGATATTTCTACTTTTGTTTCTAGAAAATCATCTGTTCAGTGCATGGCAAGATTTTGTGAAATATTTCATCATTTGGTTGACTTTTAAAATTTTGCCAGATATATCAAATTTTTATAAAGAATTTGAGAAATTTTTGCATTTTTTAAATTTGCAACTGAATGTAAGACTATTTCTAGAATATCTAGAATATATTCAGTAAATTGCAGGATTTTGTGAAATATTTCACTATTTATGTGACTTTCTAAAAGAAATCGTTGACAGAATTAAAAGATTTTGTGAAATATGTCTCTATTCAGTTAGCTTTTTAGAAATTTACAAGATATTTCTACTTTTGTTTCTAGAAAATCAACTGTTCAGTGTTAAGGCAAGATTATGTGAAATATTTGACAATTCATTTGACTTTTCATAAATTTGCAAGACATTTCTACTTTTGTGAAATATTTTACTACTCAGTTGAGCTTTTAGAAATTTTTTTAAATTTCAGTAAATTGCAAGATTTTGGGAAATATTTCATTATTTATGTGACTTTATAAAATAAGCCGTTGACAAAATTCGAAAACTTTGCGAATTTGAGAAATATTTTAGAAGTTGGCAAGATATTTTAAATTTTTATATAGATTTTGAGAAATCTTTGTATTTTTTTAAATTCGTAACTGAATGTAAGACAGTTTCTAGAATAACAACTATTCAGTAAATCACAAGATTTTGTGAAATATTTCACTACTTGAGTGACTTTCTAAAATAAATCGTTGACAAAATTCCAAGATTTTGCGAAATATTTCACTGTTCAGTTGAATGTTTAGAAATATAAAAGATATTTCTACATTTATTTGAAATTTGTGCATTTTTTTAAATTTGTAACTGAATGTAAGACTGTTTCTTGAAAATAAACTGTTCAGCTGCAAGGTTTTGTGAAATATTTCACTATTTAGAAGATTTTGTGGAATATTTCATTATTCATTTGACTTAGAAAAAGTCCTTATTTTAAAGATTTTGTGAAATATTTACTACTCAGTTGACTTTTTAGAAATTTGCAAGATATTCCTACTTTTGTTTTTAGAAAATCAACGGCTGTATTTATAAAAACTTATTTTAGGTTTATTAAACAATTTTAGGCAAAATTCAGGAAAATCGTATTTATAAACGTGAAATAGCTTAAAACACCTTCAATAAACCATTGACAATTAGAAGAATTTCAGAGTTTCAAAATACTGCTAATTGCAGTCGCAAATGCTTAAAAAAAAGTAACTCGTTAAAATTTCCCCTTACAAGCTAACTGAAGTCAGTCAACTGTGTCAACACATTGCTGCATTAACTTGCAAGTGGTTTTTGTTTTTCTTAAGCAGCCACACACACAAGCAGCGGCCATGTTAAGTTTTTCAACTCAGCCGAACTGAACACAACGACTGAACAGTAAAAACAGTTTTGCGTGTGCTGCTTACGTATTGCTTAGTTTTTGGTTTCGTTTTCTTACTAAGGGACGTAAAAAAAACTGATAGTTTGACTGGTTAGTACAAATTAGGGATGCCAAACGGGACTGGCTTTTACAAATCCCGGGATTCGGGATTTTGAAAATTGCAATCCCGGGATCCCGGGATATTTCGGGATGCCGGGATTTTTCGGGATCCCGGGATTTTTCGGTATTTCGGGATTTCGGGATTACATGAATTTAATTATTTTATATATGAAAATCTTTAAATCATCATATTTGTAAAGAAAATTGTTTAATTTTGTGGAAATTTAACAGACAGAAAATATATTTAAATTAAAACAATCCAATTAATTCCAATTTTTAAATAAAAACTTTCAGAATTGCATAATTTCTGAAACTTTTTAAATACATACTTACTTCCTAAATGTGGCCTCCGGTAGGTCAGTGGTTAGTGTTCTAGTCTGGTAGACCGGAGGTGGTGGGTTCGATTCCCACCTGAGGCACTGGTTAAGGAGCGCACAACAGGCCCGATAGAGGCCTAGGTGTATTTCTTCGGATTTGATGTATATACATCCTCCTTTCAAACTAACTAACTAACTACTTCCTAAATAAAAATAAATATGAAGTTCCGAAATTAGACATAAGCACTTTTTAAAACCTCATACTGTTCCATGTGAACTAATAATTATAACAGATACCAATTCAATTATTCGAACATCAATTTAGAACCTATTCTTTGAAAAATATTTGGAATTTTACTCAAAATACATATCAGTTTTGGAACATATTATTATATTCGCAGTATTAATTTAAAATTTTAGGTGCATTCAGAACAAGGTAATTTACCTTTACCGGTATCATTCAGATTTGTAGAAAGTTAGAAATGTAAAATCCTCTAGTATTGAAAAATAAAGTTTGTATTCGACTGTGCCGAAATTAAATACCCACCATCAAAATATTGTAATGTATTGATATTAATATCAGCATCAATGTGATTTTCAGAGGAGGTCCAATTAGGTTTTTTTGTGTCAATTTTGGTCCAAATTTGCAGCCCAAATAGAATGAGTCTTCTAACTCGTGTTTTCAGCTTACAGACACAGAATGTGTATACTTTTTGGGTCGGTCTACGACCAACATTGCAATGTGCTAACAAGTAAAAAGTTATAGTTGGGCGAAGCCTACCATATAATACCCTACACCAGTTATAAAAATAAAATGTGATTTATTGTTCATAATAAAGCATCTAAGTTGAATTGTACCTTGCCTCAGATATAATTTAGCTATTTTTTGTTGAATAAAATTGTGTACATTTAAGTCATATTTCGAAGGGGGCTTTGTATAGGGGCTAGGGTCAAATGAGGCCGCATCATCAAAAAATACATCAGGGTCATGAAGGCTAGTATAGAACTTGGTTTTGCAGCTTTTTGTCGAGTTACGAGTATATTGAACATAATTATGAACTTAAAAACCCTATTTGGGGGGTTCAGTTGTATGGGGGCTAGGTCAAATATTGGACCGATGTTATCCATTTTCAATAGGATCCGTCTCTAGTACAATAGAAGATCATGCAAAATTTCATTGAATTATCTTCAAAATTGCTGTAGTTTGATTACAAGGTTTACACGGACGGACGGACAGACGGACGGACATAGCTAAATCGACTCAGAAAATGATTCTGAGCCGATTGGTATACTTTAAGGTATAGGACCACTAAAGTGGTGTAAGGTATACAGGCCTGTCACAGAATTTCATTCCGATCGAAAGTGGAATTATTTCCGTATTTTTGCTTCTTCTAAAAAAGAAAACGAAAAATTCTTTCGGAATGAAACCACTTTCAGTTTTTGAAGTGGAATTGATATTTGTATGTAATTAACGCTTTTCTTAGTTTTAATAATAAGAACCTTTACTAAAAACATAGTTCTTGTTTTGATTAGCTAAACAGGAACAATTTTAAATGAAATCTATATAATTCTATTCATTTTTTGTCAATTTACGAAATAATTCGGAATTTGGAGAAGCTAAAACAAAAATGATCGGAATAATAATACGGAATTGAAACTATTCCGATCGGAATGTGTGACAGACCTGATAAAAACGAAGTGAATAAATAAATTTATATGTGCTATGTGTATGGACTCATACCACTTTAAAAAATAAAAGGTTCAAATATGTATAAAATTAGCTCTGCGGAATTTTGTTTTGCATGAGTCAAAAATAAAATAAGATCGTAATTTTCAAATTAATGAAACAAATCCTAATCCCGAAAAAATCCCGGGATTTATTTTCCAAATCCCGGGATTCGGGATTTGCCAATCCCGAAAAATCCCGGGATTTTCGGGATCGGGATTTCGGGATTGGCATCCCTAGTACAAATCAAGCCGACTGAACAATAAAACTTGATGGGTTGTTTGTTCATTAAGACTTTGTTATTGTATGCAATTTGTTTTAGTATATTGTATGTTTTTGTGTTTAAATTTGACAAAAGTAAACAAAGTAATTGATAATTATTGCTAATAGAAATTGTTAATTAATTTAAAATTTATAAAATTATAAATTACTATACATACTTATAAATTTAGATATTTTCTTTAAATAAAAATTGATTTAAATTTAAGCGTTTTGATGATTTTTTAGTGAGTATGTATGTATGTATGTATGTATGTATGTATGTATGTATGTATGTATGTATGTATGTATGTATGTATGTATGTATGTATGTATGTATGTATGTATGTATGTATGTATGTATGTATGTATGTATGTATGTATGTATGTATGTATGTATGTATGTATGTATGTATGTATATATGTATGTATGTATGTATGTAAGGGTGGGTCGAAAATAGGCTTTTCGCTCGGATCAACATCTAATAGTGAAATTATGTTGTATTTTAACGTCAAATGGAAGACTGTAAAATATTATTCAATTTTTTGAGGGTAAGAGCCCGCGCATCGCCGCCAAAGTTTGTAAATGCGTTTATATGGGAAAAATGGCACTTTTTGGAGTTTTTTCACAAAATGATGCTTTAAGTATTAATTATTGCACCATTTTATAGCAAAATCGTAATGTCTACAAAATTGTCTTTCCAAAAAGATGGAAAAACTCAAAATTGGTTAAAAATGTTTTGAGTTATTAAAATTTCCCCCGAGAATTTTGGGATTCTGAAGACATATAAAAGTAAATATAAGAAAATTTTTGTTAGTTTCTAGAAAATCAACTGTTCCGTGCATGCCAAGATTTTGTGAAATATTTGACTATTCATTTGACTTTTCATAAATTTGTAAAATATTTTACTACTCAATTTTGTGAAATATTTTACTACTCAGTTGAACTTTTAGAAATTTTCTGAAATTTCAGTAAATTGCAATATTTTGGGAAATATTTTTGTGAAATATATGAACTATTTAGTAAATGTGAAATATTTGACTATTCATTTGACTTTTCATTAATTTGTAAGATATTTCTACTTTTGTGAAATATTATACTATTCAGTTGAGCTTTTAGAAATTTTTTGAAATTTCAGTAAATTGCAAGATTTTGGGAAATATTTCACTATTTGTGTGACTTTATAAAATAAGTCGTTGACAGAATTCGAAGATTTTTTTGAAATATGTCTCTATTAAGTTGACTTTTTCGAAATTTGCAAGATATTTTTACATTTTATAGAGATTTTGTGAAATCTTTGTTTTTTTATTTGTCAGTAAAGTGTATGATCTTGTGAAATATTTCACCATTTGGGTGACTTTCTAGAAAAAATCGTTGACAAAATTAGAAGATTTTGTGAAATATTTACTATCAGTTGAATTTTTAGAAATATAAAAGATATTTCTACATTTGTGAAATATTTCACTATACATTTTATAGAGATTTTGTAAAACTTTTCCTTTTTTTTTAAATTTGTAACTGAATGTAGTACTGTTTCTAGAAAATCAACTGTTCAGCTGTTCAGTTGACTTTTTAGAAATTTGCAAGATATTCCTACTTTTGTTTCTAGAAAATCAAATGTTTCACCATTTGGTTGACCTTTTAGAATTTTGCAAGATATATCAAATTTTTATAAAGAATTTGAAAAATCTTTGCATTTTTTAAATTTGTAACTGAATGTAAGACTGTTTCTAGAATATCAACTATTCAGTAAATTGCAGGATAAATAGTGAACTATTTCACCATTTGGTTGACTTTTTAGAATTTTGCAAGATATATCAAATTTTTATAAATCTTTGTATTTTTTAAATTTGTAACTGAATGTAAGACTATTTCTAGAATATCAATTATTCAGTAAATTGCAAGATTTGGTGAAATATTTCACTATTTATGTGACTTTCTAAAAGAAATCGTTGACAGAATTAGAAGATTTTGTGAAATATGGATTTATTCAGTTAGCTTTTTAGAAATTTGCAAGATATTCTTACCTTTGTTTCCAGAAAATCATCTGTTCAGTTCATGACAAGATTTTGTGAAATATTTTATCATTTGGTTGACTTTTTAGATTTTTGAAACATATATCAAATTTTTATAAAGAATTTGAAAAATCTTTGCATTTTTTAAATTTGTAACTGAATGTAAGACTGTTTCTAGAATATCAACAATTCAGTAAATTGCAGGATTTTGTGCAGGGTTTCAAAAAACTGCTAATTGCAGTCGCAAATTACTATATATTTGACTAAATTTAGTACCATGCTTAAAAAATAGTAACTCGTTAAAATTTCCCCTTACAAGCTAACTGAAGTCAGTCAACTGTGTCAACACATTGCTGCAATAACTTGCAAGTGGTTTTGTTTTTCTTAAGCAGCCACACACACAAGCAGCGGCCATGTTAAGTTTTTCAACTCAGCCGAACTGAACACAACGACTGAACAGTAAAAAACAGTTTTGCGTGTGCTGCTTACGTATTGCTTAGTTTTTGGTTTCGTTTTCTTACTAAGGGACGTAAAAAAAACTGATAGTTTGACTGGTTAGTACAAATCAAGCCGACTGAACAATAAAACTTGATGGGTTGTTTGTTCATTAAGACTTTGTTATTGTATGCAATTTGTTTTAGTATATTGTATGTTTTTATACCCTACACCATTATAGTGGGGAGGGTATTATGCGTTTGTGCTGATGTTTGTAACACCCAAAAATATTGGTCCTACACCCACCTTAAAGTATACCATCGACTCAGAATCACTTCCTGAGTCGATTAAGCTATGTCCGTCTGTCCGTCCGTCCGTCCGTCTGTCTGTCTGTGTGTCCATGTAAACCTTGTGCGCACTCTACAGGTCGCAATTTTTGAGATAATTTGATGAAATTTGGAACATACTCTTCTCTTGGTCCAAGGACGAACGCTATTGAAAATGGTTGAAATCGGTGCATTATTTCACCTAGCCCCCATACAACCGGAGCCCCCGAATAGGGCTTTTGACCTCATAATTATGTTAAATGATCTGCTATCTCTACAAAAATTGGAAAAGTTTAGTTTTATATACGTCTTAATAATTCTGGTGATTTTCGTAAAGATCGGGCATTATTTGACCCTAGCCCCCATACAAAGTCCCCCTCAGAAAATGACTTGAATGTCCACAATTCACTTATAAACAGTAGTATCCCGATGAAATTTGGCACAAATGAGTTTTATATAAACATAATTTCCAACAATAAATTTTATAGGGATCGGACCAAGTTTTACTCTAGCCCCCATATAAGCGGACCTTCCGATTTGGGCCTTTTAGCTCATAACTTTGTCAAATATACTACTATCTCTCCAAAAATCGGCACAACTAAGTTGGATATAATTATAAATAACACTGTCGATTTTTATAATGATCGGGCATTATTTGACCCTATCCCCCATACAAAATCCCCTTCAGGAAATGACTTGAATGTCCACAATTCACTTATAAACACTAGTATCAATATGAAATTTACCACAAATGGATTTTATATAAACATTTTATATAAAATGTCGACATTAAATTTTATAAGGATCGGACCAATTTTTGCCCTAGCCCCCATACAACCGGACCTAACGATTAGGGCCTCTTAGCTCATAACTACGATAAATGTACTACTATCTTCCCAAAAATTGGCACAACTAAGTTTGATATGTAATTATAAATAACACTGTCATTTTTCGCCATGATCGGAAATAAAAAAGTAGCCTATTGCCAGACATACGAATGTGCTGTGAAAATTTGAAGAAAATCGGTTTAGCCGTTTAGTAGTCTATAACGTTCAAACATACAAACATATAAACACACAAACATACAAACATATAAACATACAAACAAATACACATTCATTTTTATATATGTATATAGATAATTCCCAATAATACATTTTATAAGGATCGGCTCAATTTCTGCCTTAGCCTCCATACATCCGGACCTTCCGATTTCGGTCGTTTATCTTTTAACTACGTCTAATATACTACTATCTATCCAAATGTCGGCACAATGTGGTGATGTTTGTAACACTCAAAAATATTTGTCCTTATTAAGCTATGTCCGTCTTTGTGACCGTGTAAACCTTGTGTGCACGCAACAGATCGCAATTTTGAATATAAATTGTTAAAATGTGTCACATATTATAAGGAAATTTGAAAATTATTGAAATCGGTCTTCTATTTTTCCTAGTCAGCATACAACCGAACATGAACAGACATTATTTGGAACCTATATAAGATTAACAGAAATGCTTCATTATTGAAATTAATCACATTTAATATTCGCAACTGGTGTAGGGTATCATATGGTCGGCCACGCCCGACTATAATTTCTAACTTGTTGTGTTTAAATTTGACAAAAGTAAACAAAGTAATTGATAATTATTGCTAATAGAAATTGTTAATTAATTTAAAATTTATAAAATTATAAATTACTATACATACTTATAAATTTAGATATTTTCTTTAAATAAAAATTGATTTAAATTTAAGCGTTTTGATGATTTTTTAGTGAGATTTTGTTATTGTATGTATGTTGTATGTATGTATGTATGTATGTATGTCTGTATGTATGTCGTATCTTATGTCTGTATGTATGTCTGTTATGTCTGTCTGTCTGTATGTCTGTATGTATGTCTGTCTGTCTGTCTGTCTGTCTGTCTGTCGTCTGTATGTCTGTATGTCTGTCTGTCTGTCTGTCTGTCTGTCTGATGTCTGTTGCCTGTCTGTCTGTCTTTTTCTGTCTGTCTGTCTGTCTGTCTGTCTGTCTGTCTGTCGTCTGTCTGTCTGTCTGTCTGTCGTCTGTCTGTCTGTCTGTCTGGTCTGTCTGTCTTTCTGTCTGTCTGTCTGTCTGTCTGTCTGTCTGTCTGTCTTTGTCTGTCTGTCTGTCTTCTGTCTGTCTCTGTCTGTCTGTCCTGTCTGTCTGTCGTCTGTTGTCTGTCTGTCTGTCTGTCTGTTCGTCTGTCTGTCTGTCTGTGTGTCTGTCTGTCTGTCTATTCCGTGGTTGGGTCGAACATAGGCTTTTCGCTCGGATCAACATCTAATAGTGAAATTATGTTGTATTTTAACGTCAAATGGAAGACTGTAAAATATTATTCAATTTTTTGAGGGTAAGAGCCCGCGCATCGCCGCCAAAGTTTGTAAATGCGTTTATATGGGAAAAATGGCACTTTTTGGAGTTTTTTCACAAAATGATGCTTTAAGTATTAATTATTGCACCATTTTATAGCAAAATCGTAATGTCTACAAAATTGTCTTTCCAGATGGAAAAACTCAAAATTGGTTAAAAAAGTTTTGAGTTATTAAAATTTCCCCCGAGAATTTTGGGATTCTGAAGACATATAAAAGTAAATATAAGAAAATTTTTGTTAGTTTCTAGAAAATCAACTGTTCCGTGCATGCCAAGATTTTGTGAAATATTTTACTATTCATTTGACTTTTCATAAATTTGTAAAATATTTTACTACTCAATTTTGTGAAATATTTTACTACTCAGTTGAACTTTTAGAAATTTTCTGAAATTTCAGTAAATTGCAATATTTTGGGAATTTTTTTTGTGAAATATATGAACTATTTAGTAAATGTGAAATATTTGACTATTCATTTGACTTTTCATAAATTTGTAAGATATTTCTACTTTTGTGAAATATTATACTATTCAGTTGAGCTTTTAGAAATTTTTTGAAATTTCAGTAAATTGCAAGATTTTGGGAAATATTTCACTATTTGTGTGACTTTATAAAATAAGTCGTTGACAGAATTCGAAGATTTTTTGAAATATGTCTCTATTAAGTTGACTTTTTCGAAATTTGCAAGATATTTTTACATTTTATAGAGATTTTGTGAAATCTTTGTTTTTTATTTGTCAGTAAAGTGTATGATCTTGTGAAATATTTCACCATTTGGGTGACTTTCTAGAAAAAATCGTTGACAAAATTAGAAGATTTTGTGAAATATTTACTATCAGTTGAATTTTTAGAAATATAAAAGATATTTCTACATATGTGAAATATTTCACTATACATTTTATAGAGATTTTGTAAAAGTTTTCCTTTTTTTTAAATTTGTAACTGAATGTAGTACTGTTTCTAGAAAATCAACTGTTCAGCTGTTCAGTTGACTTTTTAGAAATTTGCAAGATATTCCTACTTTTGTTTCTAGAAAATCAAATGTTTCACCATTTGGTTGACCTTTTAGAATTTTGCAAGATATATCAAATTTTTATAAAGAATTTGAAAAATCTTTGCACTTTTTAAATTTGTAACTGAATGTAAGACTGTTTCTAGAATATCAACTATTCAGTAAATTGCAGGATAAATAGTGAACTATTTCACCATTTGGTTGACTTTTTAGAATTTTGCAAGATATATCAAATTTTTATAAATCTTTGTATTTTTTAAATTTGTAACTGAATGTAAGACTATTTCTAGAATATCAATTATTCAGTAAATTGCAAGATTTGGTGAAATATTTCACTATTTATGTGACTTTCTAAAAGAAATCGTTGACAGAATTAGAAGATTTTGTGAAATATGGATTTATTCAGTTAGCTTTTTAGAAATTTGCAAGATATTCTTACCTTTGTTTCCAGAAAATCATCTGTTCAGTTCATGACAAGATTTTGTGAAATATTTTATCATTTGGTTGACTTTTTAGATTTTTGAAACATATATCAAATTTTTATAAAGAATTTGAAAAATCTTTGCATTTTTTAAATTTGTAACTGAATGTAAGACTGTTTCTAGAATATCAACAATTCAGTAAATTGCAGGATTTTGTGCAGGGTTTCAAAAAACTGCTAATTGCAGTCGCAAATTACTAAATATTTGACTAAATTTAGTACCATGCTTAAAAAATAGTAACTCGTTAAAATTTCCCCTTACAAGCTAACTGAAGTCAGTCAACTGTGTCAACACATTGCTGCAATAACTTGCAAGTGGTTTTGTTTTTCTTAAGCAGCCACACACACAAGCAGCGGCCATGTTAAGTTTTTCAACTCAGCCGAACTGAACACAACGACTGAACAGTAAAACAGTTTTGCGTGTGCTGCTTACGTATTGCTTAGTTCTTGGTTTCGTTTTCTTACTAAGGGACGTAAAAAAAACTGATAGTTTGACTGGTTAGTACAAATCAAGCCGACTGAACAATAAAACTTGATGGGTTGTTTGTTCATTAAGACTTTGTTATTGTATGCAATTTGTTTTAGTATATTGTATGTTTTTGTGTTTAAATTTGACAAAGTAAACAAAGTAATTGATAATTATTGCTAATAGAAATTGTTAATTAATTTAAAATTTATAAAATTATAAATTACTATACATACTTATAAATTTAGATATTTTCTTTAAATAAAATTGATTTAAATTTAAGCGTTTTGATGATTTTTTTAGTGAGATTTTGTATTGTATGTATGTATGTATGTATGTATGTATGTATGTATGTATGTATGTATGTATGTATGTATGTATGTATGTATGTATGTATGTATGTAGGTATGTATGTATGTATGTATGTATGTATGTATGTATGTATGTATGTATGTATGTATGTATGTATGTATGTATGTATGTATGTATGTATGTATGTATGTATGTATGTATGTATGTATGTATGTATGTATGTATGTATGTATGTATGTAAGGGTGGGTCGAAAATAGGCTTTTCGCTCGGATCAACATCTAATAGTGAAATTATGTTGTATTTTAACGTCAAATGGAAGACTGTAAAATATTATTAAATTTTTTGAGGGTAAGAGCCCGCGCATCGCCGCCAAAGTTTGTAAATGCGTTTTATATGGGAAAAAATGGCACTTTTTGGAGTTTTTTTCACAAAATGATGCTTTAAGTATTAATTATTGCACCATTTTATAGCAAAATCGTAATGTCTACAAAATTGTCTTTCCAAAAAGATGGAAATTAATTAATGATTTTTAGTTTCGAAAATTTGATTAGAACTAACTTTCCATGGACTCGGAAATAATAATCGCATTTACTTGATCAAAATTAAGCAACAATTGGTAATAATATAATTTTTACTTAATTATTGGCAAAAATTGCCTTTTTCCCGAAATGATTCAAATTCACATAGCAGGTACGGTAAAACTATGAGAGGTATTAAGCTCATTCTTTCTGTGTTTAATTCTTATATATTCTTTATAATATCCAGCATAGAAAACTTTAATTTTTAATAATCCATTTAACAAAATTTTTTAAAGTTTGAAAATGGAGTTTTGGAGATGCTGTTAAAATAACGGCCCTTTTTTGACCACAGACTAAACCGAGTAAGTGCTATCCAATTTGAACAAAAATTCGTACTAGCACATTTATGAACCTTATAAAGATAAAAATAATATTTTTTTGTAAAATTTTTCAAAACTAACAAAAATTTTCTTATATTTACTTTTATATGTCTTCAGAATCACAAAATTCTCGGGGGAAATTTTAATGACTCAAAATTTGTTTAACGAATTTTGAGTTTTTCCATCTTTTTGGAAAGACAATTTTGTAGACAATTACGATTTTGCTTATAAAAAATGGTGCAATAATTATACTTAAAGCCTCATTTTGTGAAAAAACTCCAAAAGTGCCATTTTTCCCATATAAACGCATTTACAAATTTTGGCGGCGATGCGCGGGCTCTTACCCTCAAATAATTGAATAATATTTTACAGTCTTCCATTTGACGTTAAAATACAACAATTTCACTATTAGATGTTGATCCGAGCGAAAAGCCTATTTTCGACCCACCCTACATGCATACATACATACATACATACATACTTACATACATACATACATACATACATACATACATACATACATACATACATACATACATACATACATACATACATACTACATACATACATACACATACATACACTACATACATACATACATACATCAAATACATACATACAACTACATACATACATACATACATACATACATACATACATACATACATACACATACTACATACATACATACATACAATACATACACATACATACATACATACATACATACATACATACATACTACATACATACATACCTAGCATACAACATACATACATACAACATACATACATACATACATACATACTACATACTACATATATACATACATACATACATACATACATACAACTACATACATACATACATACCTACATACATACATACATACCTACATACATACATACATACATACATACATACATACATACATACATACATACATACATACATACATACATACATACATACATACATCATACATACATACATACATACATACATACATACATACATACATACATACATACATACATACAATAACAAAATCTCACTAAAAATCATCAAAATGCTTAAATTTAAATCAATTTTTATTTAAAGAAAATATCTAAATTTATAAGTATAGTAATTTATAATTTTATAAATTTTAAATTAATTAACAATTTCTATTAGCAATAATTATCAATTACTTTATTTACTTTTGTCCACATTAAACACAAAACATACAATATACTAAAACAAATTGCATACAATAACAAAGTCTTAATGAACAAACAACCCATCAAGTTTTATTGTTCAGTCGGCTTGATTTGTACTAACCAGTCAAACTATCAGTTTTTTTACGTCCCTTAGTAAGAAAACGAAACCAAGAACTAAGCAATATGTAAGCAGCACACGCAAATCTGTTTTTACTGTTCAGTCGTTGTGTTCAGGTTGGCTGAGTTGAAAAACTTAACATGGCCGCTGCTTGTGTGTTTGGCTGCTGAAGAAAAACAAAACCACTTGCAAGTTATTGCAGCAGTGCGTTGACACAGTTGACTGACTTCAGTTAGCTTGTGAGGGAAAAATAAATACTTGAACTTTCTTCAGTTCAGTCGACATTTAAAAAAATAAAACTAAAAACTAAATATTAAACCCTGAAGAATTTTATTGTAGGCTCGACCCTTCTTTAAGCCAACAATAAGTTGATTTTTAACAATTTTTTTCTCAGATAAATATTTTTCCGGTAATTTTAGGTTGATTGCGAAAACTAATTATGGTTTCTTTTAAAATAAAATCTAAAAATTATAATTTTAACGTTTACAAATTTGTAAATAAAATCCCAGAAAATTTTTAAACGATTATATTTTGAGGAAAAAAACTCAAATCTAGGCATTATTGGATTAATGCATGAATATTTGACAATATTCCAATTGTCCAGCACTATTTTTAGGAAATTTGGAAATGCCCGTCTGTCAACCAAATGATGGACAAAATCATTTGATTTGGCTTTTTCAAAGTTTGTTGGTTAAATATAATGCCATAAAGTAATTAACCATGTAAATTATATTGATTAGTGTTATACTAATGCAAAATATATTCGCCGGCATTAAAATTAGTCAAATATCAAAGAAATTTATCAATATTTGCAAAAATTTATCAAAAATTACAAGGAAAATAAGTAAAAATAAGAAAATGTGTCATAGTGATGTATATTTTGTCGCAAAATATCCGTTATTCGGATACTTTTAATAATAATTAGAAATTATATGTTATATTTATACATCTGAACTAAATAGACATTTATTAAAGCCATATATATATATTTATTTTTCTTAAAAGTTTGTTTTTATTGTCAAAAATCTATTATAAACAAAAATATGAAATTAAGAAAACCGAATCAACGAATATTTTATCCTAATTTTACGCAACACTAACACATAAAATGACAGCCATATTGTACAGTGCTGCCAACTTAAACATAAATCAGCACAATAGTTAATATACGTTTATTATTTGTTTATGAATATCACAATTTTATTAATGGTTTTTGAGGCTAAAGTGTGCTTTAACTATTGAGTGTATTAAAAGCAAAATAAGATTTTTTTATAAATACAAGCGCAAATGTTTAGTGCATGGCAAGATTTTGAGAAATATTTCACCATTTGGTTGACCTTTTAGAATTTTGCAAGATATATCAAATTTTTATAAAGAATTTGAGAAATATTTGCATTTTTTAAATTTGTAACTGAATGTAAGACTGTTTCTAGAATATCAACTATTCAGCAAATTGCAGGATTTTGTGGAATATTTCACTATTTATGTGATATATTTCAGCATTTGGTTGACTTTTACAATTTTGCAAGATATATCAAATTTTTATAAAGAATTTGAGAAATCTTTGTATTTTTTTAAATTTGTAACTGAATGTAAGACTATTTCTAGAATATCAACTATTCAGTAATTTGCAGGATTTTGTGAAATATTTCACTATTTATGTGCCTTTCTAAAAGAAATCGTTGACAGAATTAAACGATTTTGTGAAATATGTCTCTATTCAGTTAGCTTTTTAGAAATTTGGAAGATATTCTTATCTTTGTTTCTAGAAAATCAACTGTTCGGTGCATGGCAAGATTTTGTGAAATATTTCACCATTTTGTTGACTTTTTAGAATTTTGCAATATATATAAAATTTTTATAAAGAATTTGAAAAAGATTTTTAGAAATTTACAAGATATTTCTACTTTTGTTTCTAGAAAATCAACTGTCCAGTACATGTCAAGATTTTGTGAAATATTTGACTATTCATTTGACTTTTCATAAATGTGTAAGATATTTCTGCTTTTGTGAAATATTTTACTACTCAGTTGAGCTTTTAGAAATTTTCTGAAATTTCAGTATATTGCAAAATTTTGGGAAATATTTCACTATTTGTGTGACTTTACACAATGAGTCGTTGACAAAATTCGAATATTTTTTGAAATATGTTCTAATAAGTTGACTTTTTTGAAAATTGCAAGATATTTTTACATTTTATAGAGATTATGTGAAAATATTGCATTTTTTAAATTTGTACTGAATGTAAGACTGTTTCTAGAATATCAACTATTCAGTAAATTGCAGGATTTTAGGAAATATTACACTATTTTTATGCCTTTCTAAAAGAAATCGTTGACAGAATTAAAAGATTTTGTGAAATATGTCTCTATTAAGTTAGCTTTTTAGAAATTTGCAAGATATTCTTATCTTTGTTTCTAGAAAATCAAATGTTCAGTGCATGGCAAGATTTTGTGAAATATTTCATCATTTGGTTGACTTTTTAGAATTTTGCAAGATATATCAAATTTTTATAAAGAATTTGAGAAATCTTTGCATTTTTTTAAATTTGTAACTGAATGTAAGATAATTTCTAGAATATCAACTATTCAGTAAATTGCAGGATTTTGTGAAATATTTCACTATTTATGTGAATTTCTAAAATAAATCGTTGACAGAATTGAATGATTTTGTGAAATATGTCTCTATTCAGTTAGCTTTTTAGAAATTTACAAGATATTTCTACTTTTGTTTCTAGAAAATCATCTGTTCAGTGCATGGCAAGATTTTGTGAAATATTTGACTATTCATTTGATTTTTCATAAATTTGTAAGGTATTTCTACTTTTCCGAATTATTTTACTACTCAGTTGAGCTCTTAGAAATTTTCTGAAATTTCAGTAAATTGCAAGATTTTGGGAACTATTTCATTATTTGTGTGACTTTATACAATGAGTCGTTGACAAAATTCGAAGATTTTTTGAAATATGTTCTATTAAGTTGACTTTTTAGAAAATTGCAAGATATTTACATTTTATAGAGATTTTGTGAAAATTTTGCATTTTTTTTAAATTTGTAACTGAATGTAATACATTTTCTAGAAAATCAACTATGTCACTATTTGTTGATTTTCTAGAAAAAGAAAAATAATTTGAGAAATCTTTGAATTTTTTTTAAATTTGTAACTGAATGAAAGACTGTTTCTAGAATATCAACTATTCAGTAAATAGCAGGATTTTGTGAAATATTTCACTATTTATATGAAATATTTCACCATTTTGCTGACTTTTTACAAGTTTGCAAGATATATTAAATTTTTATAAAGAATTTGAGAAATCTTTGTATTTCTTAAATTTGTAACTGAATGCAAGACTATTTCTAGAATATCAATTATTCAGTAAATTGCATGATTTGGTGAAATATTTCACTATTATGTGCCTTTCTAAAATAAATCGTTGACAGAATGAAAAGATTTTGTGAAATATGTCTCTATTCAGTTAGGTTTTTAGAAATTTGAAGATATTCTTAGCTTTGTTTCTAGAAAATCAACGGTTCGGTGCATGGCAAGATTTTGTGAAATATTTCATCATTTGGTTGACTTTTTAGAATTTTGCAGATATATCAAATTTTTATAAAGAATTTGAGAAATCTATGCATTTTATAAATTTGTAACTGAATGTAAGATTATTTCTAGAATATCAACTATTCAGTAAATTGCAGGATTTTGTGAAATATTTCACTATTTATGTGACTTTCTAAAATAAATCGTTGACAGAATTAAACGATTTTGTGAAATATGTCTCTATTCAGTTAGCTTTTTAGAAATTTACAAAATATTTCTACTTTTGTTTCTAGAAAATCAACGGTTCAGTGCATGGCACGATTTTGTGAAATATTTGACTATTCATCTGATTTTTCATAAATTTGTAAGATATTTCTACTTTTGTGAAATATTTTACTACTCAGTTGATGTTTAAGAAATTTTTTGAAATTTCAATAAATTGCAAGATTTTGGGAAATATTTCACTATTTATGTGCCTTTATAAAAAGCCTTTGACAAAATTCGAAGACTTTGTGAAATATGTTGTGAAATATATTGTGAAATTGTCTCTATTCGGTTAGCTTTTTAGAAATTTGGAAGATATTCTTACCTTTGTTTCTAGAAAATCAACTGTTCAGTGCATGGCAAGATTTTGTGAAATATTTCATCATTTGGTTGACTTTTAAAATTTTGCCAGATATATCAAATTTTTATAAAGAATTTGAGAAATTTTTGCATTTTTTAAATTTGCAACTGAATGTAAGACTATTTCTAGAATATCTAGAATATATTCAGTAAATTGCAGGATTTTGTGAAATATTTCACTATTTATGTGACTTTCTAAAAGAAATCGTTGACAGAATTAAAAGATTTTGTGAAATATGTCTCTATTCAGTTAGCTTTTTAGAAATTTACAAGATATTTCTACTTTTGTTTCTAGAAAATCAACTGTTCAGTGTTTAAAGCATGATTATGTGAAATATTTGACAATTCATTTGACTTTTCATAAATTTGCAAGACTTTTCTACTTTTGTGAAATATTTTACTACTCAGTTGAGCTTTTAGAAATTTTTTGAAATTTCAGTAAATTGCAAGATTTTGGGAAATATTTCATTATTTATGTGACTTTATAAAATAAGCCGTTGACAAAATTCGAAGACTTTGCGAATTTGAGAAATATTTTAGAAGTTGGCAAGATATTTTAACATTTTATATAGATTTTGAGAAATCTCTGTATTTTTTTAAATTCGTAACTGAATGTAAGACAGTTTCTAGAATAACAACTATTCAGTAAATCACAAGATTTTGTGAAATATTTCACCACTTGAGTGACTTTCTAAAATAAATCGTTGACAAAATTCCAAGATTTTCTGAAATATTTCACTGTTCAGTTGAATGTTTAGAAATATAAAAGATATTTCTACATTTGTGAAATATTTCACTATACATTTGTGAAATTTGTGCATTTTTTTAAATTTGTAACTGAATGTAAGTTTGTTTCTAGAAAATAAACTGTTCAGCTGCAAGATTTTGTGAAATATTTCACTATTTAGAAGATTTTGTGGAATATTTCATTATTCATTTGACTTAGAAAAAGTCATAATTTTAAAAATTTTGTGAAATATTTACTACTCAGTTGACTTTTTAGAAATTTGCAAGATATTCCTACTTTTGTTTCTAGAAAATCAAATGTTTAGTGCATGGCAAGATTTTGTGAAATATTTCACCATTGGGTTGACCTTTTAGAATTTTGCAAGATATATCAAATTTTTATAAAGAATTTGAGAAATATTTGCATTTTTTAAATTTGTAACTGAATGTAACACTATTTCTAGAATATCAACTATTCAGCAAATTGCAGGATTTTGTGGAATATTTCACTATTTATGTGAAATATTTCACCATTTTGTTGACTTTTTACAATTTTGCAATATATATTAAATTTTTATAAAGAATTTGAGAAATCTTTGTATTTTTTAAATTTGTAACTGAAGGCAAGACTATTTCTAGAATATCAATTATTCAGTAAATTGCAAGATTTGGTGAAATATTTCACTATTTATGCGCCTTTCTAAAAGAAATCGTTGACAGAATTAAAAGATTTTGTGAAATATGTCTCTATTCAGTTAGGTTTTGTGAAATATTTCATCATTTGGTTGACTTTTTAGAATTTTTGCAGATATATCAAATTCTTATAAAGAATTTGAGAAATCTTTGCATTTTATAAATTTGTAACTGAATGTAAGATTATTTCTAGAATATCAAGTATTCAGTAAATTGCAGGATGTTGTGAAATATTTCACTATTTATGTGAATTTCTAAAATAAATCGTTGACAGAATTAAACGATTTTGTGAAATATGTCTCTATTCAGTTAGCTTTTTAGAAATTTACAAAATATTTCTACTTTTGTTTCTAGAAAATCAACTGTTCAGTGCATGGCAAGATTCTGTGAAATATTTGACTATTCATTTGATTTTTCATAAATTTGTAAGATATTTCTACTTTTGTGAAATATTTTACTACTCAGTTGAGGTTTAAGAAATTTTTTGAAATTTCAGTAAATTGCAAGATTATGGGAAATATTTCACTATTTATGTGACTTTATGAAATAAGCCGTTGACAAAATTCGAAGACTTTGAGAAATATGTCACTATTAAGTTGATTTTTAAAAAATTGCAAGATATTTTTACATAGAGATTTTGTGAAAATTTTGCATTTTTTTTTTTAAATTTGTAACTGAATGTAATACTGTTTCTGGAAAATCAACTGTTCAGCTACAAGATTTTTATAAATATGTCACTATTTGTTTGACTTTCTAGAAAACGAAAAATAATTTGAGAAATCTTTGAATTTTTTTTTAAATGTGTAACTGCAGGAAAGACTGTTTCTAGAATATCAACTATTCAGTAAATTGCAGGATTTTGTGAAGTATTTCACAATTTAAGTGACTTTCTAAAAGAAATCGTTGACAGAATTAGAAGATTTTGTGAAATATGTCTTTATTCAGTTAGCTTTTTAGACATTTGCAAGATATTCTTACCTTTGTTTCCAGAAAATCATCTGTTCAGTTCATGACAAGATTTTGTTAAATATTTTATCATTTGGTTGACTTTTTAGATTTTTGAAACATATATCAAATTTTTATAAAGAATTTGAAAAATCTTTGCATTTTTTAAATTTGTAACTGAATGTAAGACTGTTTCTAGAATATCAACTATTCAGTAAATTGCAGAATTTTGTGAAATATTTCACTATTTATGTGAAATATTTCACCATTTGGTTGACTTTTTAGAATGTTGCAAGATATATCAAATTTTTATAAAGAATTTGAGAAATCTTTGCATTTTTTAAATTTGTAACTAAATGTAAGATTATTTCTAGAATATCAACTATTCAGTAAATTGCAGGATTTTGTGAAATATTTCAATATTTATGTGAATATCTAAAATAAATCGATGACAGAATTGAAAGATTTTGTGAAATATGTCTCTATTAAGTTAACTTTTTAGAAATCTGCAAGATATTCTTATCTTTGTTTCTAGAAAATCAAATGTTCAGTGCAAGGCAAGATTTTGTGAAATATTTCATCATTTGGTTGACTTTTTAGAATTTTTCAAGATATATCAAATTTTTATAAAGAATTTGATAAATCTTTGCATTTTTTTAAATTTGTAACTGAATGTAAGATTATTTCTAGAATATCAACTATTCAGTAAATAGCAGGATTTTGTTGAATTTTTACAATTTTGCAAGATCTATCAAATTTTTATAAAGAATTTGAGAAATCTTTGTATTTAAATATTTCACTATTTATGTGAAATATTTCACCATTTGGTTGACTTTTTACAATTTTGAGGTTTAAGAAATTTTTTGAAATTTCAGTAAATTGCAAGATTATGGGAAATATTTCACTATTTATGTGACTTTATGAAATAAGCCGTTGACAAAATTCGAAGACTTTGAGTAATATGTCACTATTAAGTTGATTTTTAAAAAATTGCAAGATATTTTACATAGAGATTTTGTGAAAATTTTGCGTTTTTTTTTTAAAATTTGTAACAGAATGTAATACTGTTTCTGGAAAATCAACTGTTCAGCTACAAGATTTTTATAAATATGTCACTATTTGTTTGACTTTCTAGAAAACGGAAAATAATTTGAGAAATCTTTGAATTTTTTTTTAAATGTGTAACTGTTTCTAGAATATCAACTATTCAGTAAATTGCAGGATTTTGTGAAATATTTCACAATTTATGTGACTTTCTAAAAGAAATCGTTGACAGAATTAGAAGATTTTGTGAAATATGTCTTTATTCAGCTTTTTAGACATTTGCAAGATATTCTTACCTTTGTTTCCAGAAAATCATCTGTTCAGTTCATGACAAGATTTTGTGAAATATTTTATCATTTGGTTGATTTTTTAGATTTTTGAAACATATATCAAATTTTTATAAAGAATTTGAAAAATATTTGCATTTTTTAAATTTGTAACTGAATGTAAGACTGATTCTAGAATATCAACTATTCAGTAAATTGCAGGATTTTGTGAAATATTTCACTATTTATGTGAAATATTTCACCATTTGGTTGACTTTTTAGAATGTTGCAAGATATATCAAATTTTTATAAAGAATTTGAGAAATCTTTGCATTTTTTAAATTTGTAACTAAATGTAAGATTATTTCTAGAATATCAACTATTCAGTAAATTGCAGGATTTTGTGAAATATTTCAATATTTATGTGAATATCTAAAATAAATCGTTAACAGAATTAAAAGATTTTGTGAAATATGTCTCTATTCAATTAGCTTTTTAGAAATTTACAAGATATTTCTACTCTTGTTTCTAGAAAATCAACTGTTCAGTGAATGGCAAGATTTTGTGAAATATTTGACTATTCATTTGATTTTTCATAAATTTGTAAGGTATTTCTACTTTTGTGAAATATTTTACTACTCAGTTGAGGTTTTAGAAATTTTTTGAAATTTCAGTAAATTGCAAGATTTTGGGAAATATTTCACTATTCATTTGACTTTATCAAATAAGCCGTTGACAAAATTCGAAGACTTTGTGAAATGTGTCTCTATTAAGTTGACTTTTTAGAAAATTGCAAGATATTTTTACATTTTATAGAGATTTTGTGAAAATTTTGCATTTTTTTTTTAATTTGTAACTGAATGTAATACATTTTCTAGAAAATCAACTGTTCAGCTACAAGATTTTTATAAATGTGTCACTATTTGTTAACTTTCTAGAAAAAGAAAAATAATTTGAGAAATCTTTGAATTTTTTTTTTAAATTTGTAACTGAATGAAAGACTGTTTCTAGAATATCAATTATTCAGTAAATTGCAAGATTTGGTGAAATATTTGAATTCTTTGAATTTTTTTTTTTAAATTTGTAACTGCAGGAAAGACTGTTTCTAGAATATCAACTATTCAGTAAATTGCAGGATTTTGTGAAATATTTCACTATTTATGTGACTTTCTAAAAGAAATCGTTGACAGAATTAGAAGATTTTGTGAAATATGTCTTTATTCAGTTAGCTTTTTAGAAATTTGCAAGATGTTCTTACCTTTGTTTCCAGAACATCATCTGTTCAGTTCATGACAAGATTTTGTGAAATATTTTATCATTTGGTTGACTTTTTAGATTTTTGAAACATATATCAAATTTTTATAAAGAATTTGAAAAATCTTTGCATTTTTTAAATTTGTAACTGAATGTAAGACTGTTTCTAGAATATCAACTATTCAGTAAATTGCAGAATTTTGTGAAATATTTCATTATTTATGTGAAATATTTCACCATTTGGTTGACTTTTTAGAATGTTGCAAGATATATCAAATTTTTATAAAGAATTTGAGAAATCTTTGCATTTTTTAAATTTGTAACTAAATGTAAGATTATTTCTAGAATATCAACTATTCAGTAAATTGCAGGATTTTGTGAAATATTTCACTATTTATGTGCCTTTCTAAAAGAAATCGTTGACAGAATTAAAAGATTTTTTGAAGTATGTCTCTATTCAGTTATCTTTTTAGAAATTTACAAGATATTTCTACTTTTGTCTCTAGAAAATCAACTGTCCAGTGCATGCCAAGATTTTGTGAAATATTTGACTATTCATTTGACTTTTCATAAATGTGTAAGATATTTCTACTTTTGTGAAATATTTTACTACTCAGTTGAGCTTTTAGAAATTTTCTGAAATTTCATTATTTATGTGACTTTATAAAATAAGCCGTTGACAAAATTCGAAGACTTTGCGAATTTGAGAAATATTTTAGAAGTTGGCAAGATATTTTAACTTTTTATATAGATTTTGAGAAATCTTTGTATTTTTTTTAAATTCGTAACTGAATGTAAGACAGTTTCTAGAATAACAACTATTCAATAAATAACAAGAGTTTGTGAAAAATTTCACTACTTGAGTGACTTTCTAAAATAAATCTTTGACAAAATTCGAAAATTTTGTGAAATATTTCACTATTCTGTTGATGGTTGACCTTTTAGAATTTTGCAAGATATATCAAATTTTTATAAAGAATTTGTGAAATATTTGAATTTTTTAAATTTGTAACTGAATGTAAGAGTATTTCTAGAATATCAACTATTCAGTAAATTGCAGGATTTTGTGAAATATTTCACTATTTATGTGCCTTTTTAAAAGAAGTCGTTGACAGAATTAAAATATGTTGTGAAATATGTCTCTATTCAGTTAGCTTTTTAGAAACTTGCAAGATATTCTTACCTTTGTTTCTAGAAAATCAACTGTTCAGTGCATGGCAAGATTTTGTGAAATATTTCATCATTTGGTTGACTTTTAGAATTTTGCCAGATATATCAAATTTTTATAAAGAATTTGAGAAATTTTTTGCATTTTTTAAATTTGCAACTGAATGTAAGACTATTTCTAGAATATCTAGAATATATTCAGTAAATTGCAGGATTTTGTGAAATATTTCACTATTTATGTGAAATATTTCACCATTTTGTTGACTTTTTACAATTTTGCAAGATGTATCAAATTTTTATAAATAATTTGAGAAATCTTTGTATTTTTTAAATTTGTAACTGAATGTAAGACTATTTCTAGAATATCAATTATTCAGTAAATTGCAAGATTTGGTGAAATATTTCACTATATATGTGACTTTCTAAAAGAAATCGTTGACAGAATTAAAAGATTTTGTGAAATATGTCTCTATTCAGTTAGGTTTTTAGAAATTTGGAAGATATTCTTACCTTTGTTTCTAGAAAATCAACGGTTCGGTGCATGGCATGATTTTGTGAAATATTTCATCATTTGGTTGACTTTTTTAGAATTTTGCAAGATATATCAAATTTTTATAAAGAATTTGAGAAATCTTTGCATTTTATAAATTTGTAACTGAATGTAAGATTATTTCTAGAATATCAACTATTCAGTAAATTGCAGGATTTTGTGAAATATTTCACTATTTATGTGAATTTCTAAAATAAATCGTTGACAGAATTAAACGATTTTGTGAAATATGTCTCTATTCAGTTAGCTTTTTAGAAATTTACGAAATATTTCTACTTTTGTTTCTAGAAAATCAACTATTCAGTGCATGGCAAGATTTTGTGAAATATTTCATCATTTGGTTGACTTTTAAAATTTTGCCAGATATATCAATTTTTTATAAATAATTTGAGAAATTTTTGAATTTTTTTAAATTTGCAACTGAATGTAAGACTATTTCTAGAATATCTAGAATATATTCAGTAAATTGCAGGATTTTGTGAAATATTTCACTATTTATGTGCCTTTCTAAAAGAAATCGTTGACAGAATTAAAAGATTTTTTGAAGTATGTCTCTATTCAGTTATCTTTTTAGAAATTTACAAGATATTTCTACTTTTGTCTCTAGAAAATCAACTGTCCAGTGCATGCCAAGATTTTGTGAAATATTTGACTATTATTTTGACTTTTCATAAATGTGTAAGATATTTCTACTTTTGTGAAATATTTTACTACTCAGTTGAGCTTTTAGAAATTTTCTGAAATTTCATTATTTATGTGACTTTATAAAATGAGCCGTTGACAAAATTCGAAGACTTTGCGAATTTGAGAAATATTTTAGAAGTTGGCAAGATATTTTAACTTTTATATAGATTTTGAGAAATCTTTGTATTTTTTTTAAATTCGTAACTGAATGTAAGACAGTTTCTAGAATAACAACTATTCAATAAATAACAAGAGTTTGTGAAAAATTTCACTACTTGAGTGACTTTCTAAAATAAATCTTTGACAAAATTCGAAAATTTTGTGAAATATTTCACTATTCTGTTGATGGTTGACCTTTTAGAATTTTGCAAGATATATCAAATTTTTATAAAGAATTTGTGAAATATTTGAATTTTTTAAATTTGTAACTGAATGTAAGAGTATTTCTAGAATATCAACTATTCAGTAAATTGCAGGATTTTGTGAAATATTTCACTATTTATGTGCCTTTTTAAAAGAAGTCGTTGACAGAATTAAAATATGTTGTGAAATATGTCTCTATTCAGTTAGCTTTTTAGAAACTTGCAAGATATTCTTACCTTTGTTTCTAGAAAATCAACTGTTCAGTGCATGGCAAGATTTTGTGAAATATTTCATCATTTGGTTGACTTTTAGAATTTTGCCAGATATATCAAATTTTTATAAAGAATTTGAGAAATTTTTTGCATTTTTTAAATTTGCAACTGAATGTAAGACTATTTCTAGAATATCTAGAATATATTCAGTAAATTGCAGGATTTTGTGAAATATTTCACTATTTATGTGAAATATTTCACCATTTTGTTGACTTTTTACAATTTTGCAAGATGTATCAAATTTTTATAAATAATTTGAGAAATCTTTGTATTTTTTAAATTTGTAACTGAATGTAAGACTATTTCTAGAATATCAATTATTCAGTAAATTGCAAGATTTGGTGAAATATTTCACTATATATGTGACTTTCTAAAAGAAATCGTTGACAGAATTAAAAGATTTCGTGAAATATGTCTCTATTCAGTTAGGTTTTTAGAAATTTGGAAGATATTCTTACCTTTGTTTCTAGAAAATCAACGGTTCGGTGCATGGCATGATTTTGTGAAATATTTCATCATTTGGTTGACTTTTTTAGAATTTTGCAAGATATATCAAATTTTTATAAAGAATTTGAGAAATCTTTGCATTTTATAAATTTGTAACTGAATGTAAGATTATTTCTAGAATATCAACTATTCAGTAAATTGCAGGATTTTGTGAAATATTTCACTATTTATGTGAATTTCTAAAATAAATCGTTGACAGAATTAAACGATTTTGTGAAATATGTCTCTATTCAGTTAGCTTTTTAGAAATTTACGAAATATTTCTACTTTTGTTTCTAGAAAATCAACTATTCAGTGCATGGCAAGATTTTGTGAAATATTTCATCATTTGGTTGACTTTTAAAATTTTGCCAGATATATCAATTTTTTATAAATAATTTGAGAAATTTTTGAATTTTTTTAAATTTGCAACTGAATGTAAGACTATTTCTAGAATATCTAGAATATATTCAGTAAATTGCAGGATTTGTGAAATATTTCACTATTTATGTGACTTTCTAAAAGAAATCGTTGACAGAATTAAAAGATTTTGTGAAATATGTCTCTATTCAGTTAGCTTTTTAGAAATTTACAAGATATTTCTACTTTTGTCTCTAGAAAATCAACTGTCCAGTGCATGCCAAGATTTTGTGAAATATTTGACTATTCATTTGACTTTCATAAATGTGTAAGACATTTCTACTTTTGTGAAATATTTTACTACTCAGTTGAGCTTTTAGAAATTTTTTGAAATTTCAGTAAATTGCAAGATTTTGGGAAATATTTCATTATTTATGTGACTTTATAAAATAAGCCGTTGACAAAATTCGAAGACTTTGCGAATTTGAGAAATATTTTAGAAGTTGACAAGATATTTTATTTTTTATATAGATTTTGAGAAATCTTTGTATTTTTTTTTAAATTCGTAACTGAATGTAAGACAGTTTCTAGAATAACAACTATTCAGTAAATCACAAGATTTTGTGAAATATTTCACCACTTGAGTGACTTTCTAAAATAAATCGTTGACAAAATTCCAAGATTTTGTGAAATATTTCACTGTTCAGTTGAATGTTTAGAAATATAAAAGATATTTCTACATTTGTGAAATATTTCACTATACATTTGTGAAATTTGTGCATTTTTTTAAATTTGTAACTGAATGTAAGACTGTTTCTAGAAAATAAACTGTTCAGCTGCAAGATTTTGTGAAATATTTCACTATTTAGAAGATTTTGTGGAATATTTCATTATTCATTTGACTTAGAAAAAGTCATAATTTTAAAAATTTTGTGAAATATTTACTACTCAGTTGACTTTTTAGAAATTTGCAAGATATTCCTACTTTTGTTTCTAGAAAATCAAATGTTTAGTGCATGGCAAGATTTTGTGAAATATTTCACCATTTGGTTGACCTTTTAGAATTTTGCAAGATATATCAAATTTTTATAAAGAATTTGAGAAATATTTGCATTTTTTAAATTTGTAACTGAATGTAACACTATTTCTAGAATATCAACTATTCAGCAAATTGCAGGATTTTGTGGAATATTTCACTATTTATGTGATATATTTCAGCATTTGGTTGACTTTTTACAATTTTGCAATATATATCAAATTTTTATAAAGAATTTGAGAAATCTTTGTATTTTTTTTAATTTGTAACTGAATGTAAGACTATTTCTAGAATATCAACTATTCAGTAAATTTCAGGATTTTGTGAAATATTTCACTATGTATGTGCCTTTCTAAAAGAAATCGTTGACTGAATTAAACGATTTTGTGAAATATGTCTCTATTCAGTTAGCTTTTTAGAAATTTGGAAGATATTCTTATCTTTGTTTCTAGAAAATCAACTGTTCGGTGCATAGCAAGATTTTGTGAAATATTTCACCATTTTGTTGACTTTTTAGAATTTTGCAATATATATAAAATTTTTATAAAGAATTTGAGAAAGATTTTTAGAAATTTACAAGATATTTCTACTTTTGTCTCTAGAAAATCAACTGTCCAGTGCATGCCAAGATTTTGTGAAATATTTGACTATTCATTTGACTTTTCATAAATGTGTAAGATATTTCTGCTTTTGTGAAATATTTTACTACTCAGTTGAGCTTTTAGAAATTTTCTGAAATTTCAGTAAATTGTAAATTTTTGGGAAATATTTCACTATTTGTGTGACTTTACACAATGAGTCGTTTACAAAATTCGAAGATTTTTTGAAATATGTTCTATTAAGCTGACTTTTTTGAAAATTGCAAGATATTTTTACATTTCATAGAGATTTTGTGAAAATATTGCAATTTTTAAATTTGTACTGAATGTAAGACTGTTTCTAGAATATCAACTATTCAGTAAATTGCAGGATTTTGTGAAATATTACACTATTTTTATGCCTTTCTAAAAGAAATCGTTGACAGAATTGAAAGATTTTGTGAAATATGTCTCTATTAAGTTAGCTTTTTAGAAATTTGCAAGATATTCTTATCTTTGTTTCTAGAAAATCAAATGTTCAGTGCATGGCAAGATTTTGTGAAATATTTCATCATTTGGTTGACTTTTAAAATTTTGCCAGATATATCAAATTTTTATAAAGAATTTGAGAAATTTTTGCATTTTTTAAATTTGCAACTGAATGTAAGACTATTTCTAGAATATCTAGAATATATTCAGTACATTACAGGATCTTGTGAAATATTTCAATATTTATGTGAATATCTAAAATAAATCGTTGACAGAATTAAAAGATTTTGTGAAATATGTCTCTATTCAATTAGCTTTTTATAAATTTACAAGATATTTCTACTCTTGTTTCTAGAAAATCAACTGTTCAGTGCATGGCAAGATTTTGTGAAATATTTCATCATTTGGTTGACTTTTTAGAATTTTGCAGATATATCAAATTTTTATAAAGAATTTGAGAAATCTTTGCATTTTATAAATTTGTAACTGAATGTAAGATTATTTCTAGAATATCAACTATTCAGTAAATTGCAGGATTTTGTGAAATATTTCACTATTTATGTGAATTTCTAAAATAAATCGTTGACAAAATTAAACGATTTTGTGAAATATGTCTCTATTCAGTTAGCTTTTTAGAAATTTACAAAATATTTCTACTTTTGTTTCTAGAAAATCAACTGTTCAGTGCATGGCACGATTTTGTGAAATATTTGACTATACATTTGATTTTTCATAAATTTGTAAGATATTTCACTTTTGTGGAATATTTTACTACTCAGTTGAGGTTTTAGGAATTTTTTGAAATTTCAGTAAATTGCTAGATTTGGTGAAATAATTCACTATTTATGTGCCTTTATAAAAAAGCATTTGACAAAATTCGAAGACTTTGTGATATATGTTGTGAAATATGTCTCTATTCAGTTAGCTTTTTAGAAATTTGCAAGATATTCTTACCCTTGTTTCCAGAAAATCATCTGTTCAGTTCATGACAAGATTTTGTGAAATATTTCATCATTTGGTTGACTTTTTAGAATTTTGAAAGATATATAAAATTTTTATAAAGAATTTGAGAAATCTTTGTATTTTTTAAATTTGTAACTGAATGTAAGACTATTTCTAGAATATCAATTATTTAGTAAGTTGCAAGATTTGGTGAAATATTTCACTTTTTATATGCCTTTCTAAAAGAAATCGTTGACAGAATTAAAAGATTTTGTGAAATATGTCTCTATTCAGTTAGCTTTTTAGAAGTTTGGAAAATTTAGAAGTTCGGCGCATGGCAAGATTTTGTGAAATATTTCACCATTTTGTTGACTTTTTAGAATTTTGCAATATATATCAAATTTTTATAAAGAATTTGAGAAAGCTTTTTAGAAATTTACAAGTTTTTTCTACTTTTGTTTCTAGAAAATCAGCTGTTCAGTGTTCAGGCAAGATTTTGTGAAATATTTGACTATTCATTTGATTTTTCATAAATTTGTAAGATATTTCTACTTTATTACTATATTTTACTACTCAGTTGAGGTTTAAGAAATTTTTTGAAATTTCAGTAAATTGCAGGATTTTGTGAAATATTTCACTATTTATGTGACTTTCTAAAAGAAATCGTTGACAGAATTAGAAGATTTTGTGAAATATGTCTTTATTCAGTTAGCTTTTTAGAAATTTGCAAGATATTCTTACCTATGTTTCCAGAAAATCATCTGTTCAGTTCATTACAAGATTTTGTGAAATATTTCATCATTTGGTTGACTTTTTAGATTTTTGAAACATATATCAAATTTTTATAAAGAATTTGAAAAATCTTTGCATTTTTTAAATTTGTAACTGAATGTAAGACTGTTTCTAGAATATCAACTATTCAGTAAATTGCAGGATTTTGTGAAATATTTCACTATTTATGTGGGTGGCATGTCATAATGTCCAATGTCATAATGTCCATGGACATTATGACACACCAAAAATGACATAACGTCCATGGACATTATGTCACTTTTTTAAAATGTCATAATGTCCATGGACATTGTGACACTTTGAAATCAGAAATGTATTGGAAAATTTGTTTAAAATTTAAGATAGGGACGCTCTTATCCCGAAAAGAATTGCTCCTAAATTTGGTAATTGTTACATTTTGGACTCCTATTAAAAAGTGTCCTGGATAGCCGGCCTTCGGCCGGGCGCAGGGGTTTCAAACTCTGGGGTATTTCGAACACCGGCTTCGCTAAATTAAGCCTTTTTTGAAAAATGGACTCTTTGAAATCCATGTCCAATTGCTCATGGACATTGTAACACTTTTGAAATTGTCATAACGTCCATGGACATTATGACTCAATTTAGTGCGTCATAACGTCTATGGACATTATGACATTGGACATTATGACACGCCACCTTTGTAACTGAATGAAAGACTGTTTCTAGAATATCAACTATTCAGTAAATAGCAGGATTTTGTGAAATATTTCACTATTTATGTGAAATATTTCACCATTTTGTTGACTTTTTACAATTTTGCAATATATATTAAATTTTTATAAAGAATTTGAGAAATCTTTGTATTTTTTAAATTTGTAACTGAAGGCAAGACTATTTCTAGAATATCAATTATTCAGTAAATTGCAAGATTTGGTGAAATATTTCACTATTTATGCGCCTTTCTAAAAGAAATCGTTGACAGAATTAAAAGATTTTGTGAAATATGTCTCTATTCAGTTAGGTTTTGTGAAATATTTCATCATTTGGTTGACTTTTTAGAATTTTTGCAGATATATCAAATTCTTATAAAGAATTTGAGAAATCTTTGCATTTTATAAATTTGTAACTGAATGTAAGATTATTTCTAGAATATCAAGTATTCAGTAAATTGCAGGATGTTGTGAAATATTTCACTATTTATGTGAATTTCTAAAATAAATCGTTGACAGAATTAAACGATTTTGTGAAATATGTCTCTATTCAGTTAGCTTTTTAGAAATTTACAAAATATTTCTACTTTTGTTTCTAGAAAATCAACTGTTCAGTGCATGGCACGATTTTGTGAAATATTTGACTATACATTTGATTTTTCATAAATTTGTAAGATATTTCACTTTTGTGAAATATTTTACTACTCAGTTGAGGTTTTAGAAATTTTTTGAAATTTCAGTAAATTGCTAGATTTGGTGAAATGTTTCACTATTTATGTGCCTTTATAAAAGAGCCTTTGAGAAAATTCGAAGACTTTGTGAAATATGTTGTGAAATATGTCTCTATTCAGTTAGCTTTTTAGAAACTTGCAAGATATTCTTACCTTTGTTTCTAGAAAATCAACTGTTCAGTGCATGGCAAGATTTTGTGAAATATTTCATCATTTGGTTGACTTTTAAAATTTTGCCAGATATATCAAATTTTTATAAAGAATTTGAGAAATTTTTGCATTTTTTAAATTTGCAACTGAATGTAAGACTATTTCTAGAATATCTAGAATATATTCAGTAAATTGCAGGATTTTGTGAAATATTTCACTATTTATGTGACTTTCTAAGAGAAATCGTTGACAGAATTAAAAGATTTTGTGAAATATGTCTCTATTAAGTTAGCTTTTTAGAAATTTACAACTGTTCAGTGTTCAGGCAAGATTATGTGAAATATTTGACAATTCATTTGACTTTTCATAAATTTGCAAGACTTTTCTACTTTTGTGAAATATTTTACTACTCAGTTGAGCTTTTAGAAATTTTCTGAAATTTCAGTAAATTTCAAATTTTTGGGAAATATTTCACTATTTGTGTGACTTTACACAATGAGTCGTTGACAAAATTCGAAGATTTTTTGAAATATGTTCTATTAAGTTGACTTTTTTAAAAAAATTGTAAGATATTTTTACATTTTATAGAGATTTTGTGAAAATATTGCATTTTTTAAATTTGTACTGAATGCAAGACTGTTTCTAGAATATCAACTATTCAGTAAATTGCAGGATTTTGTGAAATACACTATTTTTATGCCTTTCTAAAAGAAATCTTTGACAGAATTGAAAGATTTTGTGAAATATGTCTCTATTAAGTTAGCTTTTTAGAAATTTGCAAGATATTCTTATCTTTGTTTCTAGAAAATCAAATGTTCAGTGCATGGCAAGATTTTGTGAAATATTTCATCATTTGGTTGACTTTTAAGAATTTTGCAAGATATATCAAATTTTTATAAAGAATTTGAGAAATCTTTGCATTTTTTTAAATTTGTAACTGAATGTAAGATTATTTCTAGAATATCAACTATTCAGTAAATTGCAGGATTTTTGTGAAATATTTCACTATTTATGTGACTTTCTAAAAGAAATCGTTGACAGAATTAAACGATTTTGTGAAATATGTCTCTATTCAGTTAGCTTTTTAGAAATTTACAAAATATTTCTACTTTTGTTTCTAGAAAATCAACTGTTCAGTGCATGGCAAGATTCTGTGAAATATTTGACTATTCATTTGATTTTTCATAAATTTGTAAGATATTTCTACTTTTGTGAAATATTTTACTACTCAGTTGAGGTTTAAGAAATTTTTTGAAATTTCAGTAAATTGCAAGATTATGGGAAATATTTCACTATTTATGTGACTTTATGAAATAAGCCGTTGACAAAATTCGAAGACTTTGAGAAATATGTCACTATTAAGTTGATTTTTAAAAAATTGCAAGATATTTTTACATAGAGATTTTGTGAAAATTTTGCATTTTTTTTTTTAAATTTGTAACTGAATGTAATACTGTTTCTGGAAAATCAACTGTTCAGCTACAAGATTTTTATAAATATGTCACTATTTGTTTGACTTTCTAGAAAACGAAAAATAATTTGAGAAATCTTTGAATTTTTTTTTAAATGTGTAACTGCAGGAAAGACTGTTTCTAGAATATCAACTATTCAGTAAATTGCAGGATTTTGTGAAGTATTTCACAATTTAAGTGACTTTCTAAAAGAAATCGTTGACAGAATTAGAAGATTTTGTGAAATATGTCTTTATTCAGTTAGCTTTTTAGACATTTGCAAGATATTCTTACCTTTGTTTCCAGAAAATCATCTGTTCAGTTCATGACAAGATTTTGTTAAATATTTTATCATTTGGTTGACTTTTTAGATTTTTGAAACATATATCAAATTTTTATAAAGAATTTGAAAAATCTTTGCATTTTTTAAATTTGTAACTGAATGTAAGACTGTTTCTAGAATATCAACTATTCAGTAAATTGCAGAATTTTGTGAAATATTTCACTATTTATGTGAAATATTTCACCATTTGGTTGACTTTTTAGAATGTTGCAAGATATATCAAATTTTTATAAAGAATTTGAGAAATCTTTGCATTTTTTAAATTTGTAACTAAATGTAAGATTATTTCTAGAATATCAACTATTCAGTAAATTGCAGGATTTTGTGAAATATTTCAATATTTATGTGAATATCTAAAATAAATCGATGACAGAATTGAAAGATTTTGTGAAATATGTCTCTATTAAGTTAACTTTTTAGAAATCTGCAAGATATTCTTATCTTTGTTTCTAGAAAATCAAATGTTCAGTGCAAGGCAAGATTTTGTGAAATATTTCATCATTTGGTTGACTTTTTAGAATTTTTCAAGATATATCAAATTTTTATAAAGAATTTGATAAATCTTTGCATTTTTTTAAATTTGTAACTGAATGTAAGATTATTTCTAGAATATCAACTATTCAGTAAATAGCAGGATTTTGTTGAATTTTTACAATTTTGCAAGATCTATCAAATTTTTATAAAGAATTTGAGAAATCTTTGTATTTAAATATTTCACTATTTATGTGAAATATTTCACCATTTGGTTGACTTTTTACAATTTTGAGGTTTAAGAAATTTTTTGAAATTTCAGTAAATTGCAAGATTATGGGAAATATTTCACTATTTATGTGACTTTATGAAATAAGCCGTTGACAAAATTCGAAGACTTTGAGTAATATGTCACTATTAAGTTGATTTTTAAAAAATTGCAAGATATTTTTACATAGAGATTTTGTGAAAATTTTGCGTTTTTTTTTTAAATTTGTAACAGAATGTAATACTGTTTCTGGAAAATCAACTGTTCAGCTACAAGATTTTTATAAATATGTCACTATTTGTTTGACTTTCTAGAAAACGGAAAATAATTTGAGAAATCTTTGAATTTTTTTTTAAATGTGTAACTGTTTCTAGAATATCAACTATTCAGTAAATTGCAGGATTTTGTGAAATATTTCACAATTTATGTGACTTTCTAAAAGAAATCGTTGACAGAATTAGAAGATTTTGTGAAATATGTCTTTATTCAGCTTTTTAGACATTTGCAAGATATTCTTACCTTTGTTTCCAGAAAATCATCTGTTCAGTTCATGACAAGATTTTGTGAAATATTTTATCATTTGGTTGATTTTTTAGATTTTTGAAACATATATCAAATTTTTATAAAGAATTTGAAAAATATTTGCATTTTTTAAATTTGTAACTGAATGTAAGACTGATTCTAGAATATCAACTATTCAGTAAATTGCAGGATTTTGTGAAATATTTCACTATTTATGTGAAATATTTCACCATTTGGTTGACTTTTTAGAATGTTGCAAGATATATCAAATTTTTATAAAGAATTTGAGAAATCTTTGCATTTTTTAAATTTGTAACTAAATGTAAGATTATTTCTAGAATATCAACTATTCAGTAAATTGCAGGATTTTGTGAAATATTTCAATATTTATGTGAATATCTAAAATAAATCGTTAACAGAATTAAAAGATTTTGTGAAATATGTCTCTATTCAATTAGCTTTTTAGAAATTTACAAGATATTTCTACTCTTGTTTCTAGAAAATCAACTGTTCAGTGAATGGCAAGATTTTGTGAAATATTTGACTATTCATTTGATTTTTCATAAATTTGTAAGGTATTTCTACTTTTGTGAAATATTTTACTACTCAGTTGAGGTTTTAGAAATTTTTTGAAATTTCAGTAAATTGCAAGATTTTGGGAAATATTTCACTATTCATTTGACTTTATCAAATAAGCCGTTGACAAAATTCGAAGACTTTGTGAAATGTGTCTCTATTAAGTTGACTTTTTAGAAAATTGCAAGATATTTTTACATTTTATAGAGATTTTGTGAAAATTTTGCATTTTTTTTTTAATTTGTAACTGAATGTAATACATTTTCTAGAAAATCAACTGTTCAGCTACAAGATTTTTATAAATGTGTCACTATTTGTTAACTTTCTAGAAAAAGAAAAATAATTTGAGAAATCTTTGAATTTTTTTTTTAAATTTGTAACTGAATGAAAGACTGTTTCTAGAATATCAATTATTCAGTAAATTGCAAGATTTGGTGAAATATTTGAATTCTTTGAATTTTTTTTTTTAAATTTGTAACTGCAGGAAAGACTGTTTCTAGAATATCAACTATTCAGTAAATTGCAGGATTTTGTGAAATATTTCACTATTTATGTGACTTTCTAAAAGAAATCGTTGACAGAATTAGAAGATTTTGTGAAATATGTCTTTATTCAGTTAGCTTTTTAGAAATTTGCAAGATGTTCTTACCTTTGTTTCCAGAACATCATCTGTTCAGTTCATGACAAGATTTTGTGAAATATTTTATCATTTGGTTGACTTTTTAGATTTTTGAAACATATATCAAATTTTTATAAAGAATTTGAAAAATCTTTGCATTTTTTAAATTTGTAACTGAATGTAAGACTGTTTCTAGAATATCAACTATTCAGTAAATTGCAGAATTTTGTGAAATATTTCATTATTTATGTGAAATATTTCACCATTTGGTTGACTTTTTAGAATGTTGCAAGATATATCAAATTTTTATAAAGAATTTGAGAAATCTTTGCATTTTTTAAATTTGTAACTAAATGTAAGATTATTTCTAGAATATCAACTATTCAGTAAATTGCAGGATTTTGTGAAATATTTCACTATTTATGTGCCTTTCTAAAAGAAATCGTTGACAGAATTAAAAGATTTTTTGAAGTATGTCTCTATTCAGTTATCTTTTTAGAAATTTACAAGATATTTCTACTTTTGTCTCTAGAAAATCAACTGTCCAGTGCATGCCAAGATTTTGTGAAATATTTGACTATTCATTTGACTTTTCATAAATGTGTAAGATATTTCTACTTTTGTGAAATATTTTACTACTCAGTTGAGCTTTTAGAAATTTTCTGAAATTTCATTATTTATGTGACTTTATAAAATAAGCCGTTGACAAAATTCGAAGACTTTGCGAATTTGAGAAATATCTTAGAAGTTGGCAAGATATTTTAACTTTTTATATAGATTTTGAGAAATCTTTGTATTTTTTTTAAATTCGTAACTGAATGTAAGACAGTTTCTAGAATAACAACTATTCAATAAATCACAAGAGTTTGTGAAAAATTTCACTACTTGAGTGACTTTCTAAAATAAATCTTTGACAAAATTCGAAAATTTTGTGAAATATTTCACTATTCTGTTGATGGTTGACCTTTTAGAATTTTGCAAGATATATCAAATTTTTATAAAGAATTTGTGAAATATTTGAATTTTTTAAATTTGTAACTGAATGTAAGAGTATTTCTAGAATATCAACTATTCAGTAAATTGCAGGATTTTGTGAAATATTTCACTATTTATGTGCCTTTTTAAAAGAAGTCGTTGACAGAATTAAAATATGTCTCTATTCAGTTAGCTTTTTAGAAACTTGCAAGATATTCTTACCTTTGTTTCTAGAAAATCAACTGTTCAGTGCATGGCAAGATTTTGTGAAATATTTCATCATTTGGTTGACTTTTAGAATTTTGCCAGATATATCAAATTTTTATAAAGAATTTGAGAAATTTTTTGCATTTTTTAAATTTGCAACTGAATGTAAGACTATTTCTAGAATATCTAGAATATATTCAGTAAATTGCAGGATTTTGTGAAATATTTCACTATTTATGTGAAATATTTCACCATTTTGTTGACTTTTTACAATTTTGCAAGATGTATCAAATTTTTATAAATAATTTGAGAAATCTTTGTATTTTTTAAATTTGTAACTGAATGTAAGACTATTTCTAGAATATCAATTATTCAGTAAATTGCAAGATTTGGTGAAATATTTCACTATATATGTGACTTTCTAAAAGAAATCGTTGACAGAATTAAAAGATTTTGTGAAATATGTCTCTATTCAGTTAGGTTTTTAGAAATTTGGAAGATATTCTTACCTTTGTTTCTAGAAAATCAACGGTTCGGTGCATGGCATGATTTTGTGAAATATTTCATCATTTGGTTGACTTTTTTAGAATTTTGCAAGATATATCAAATTTTTATAAAGAATTTGAGAAATCTTTGCATTTTATAAATTTGTAACTGAATGTAAGATTATTTCTAGAATATCAACTATTCAGTAAATTGCAGGATTTTGTGAAATATTTCACTATTTATGTGAATTTCTAAAATAAATCGTTGACAGAATTAAACGATTTTGTGAAATATGTCTCTATTCAGTTAGCTTTTTAGAAATTTACGAAATATTTCTACTTTTGTTTCTAGAAAATCAACTATTCAGTGCATGGCAAGATTTTGTGAAATATTTCATCATTTGGTTGACTTTTAAAATTTTGCCAGATATATCAATTTTTTATAAATAATTTGAGAAATATTTGAATTTTTTTAAATTTGCAACTGAATGTAAGACTATTTCTAGAATATCTAGAATATATTCAGTAAATTGCAGGATTTTGTGAAATATTTCACTATTTATGTGACTTTCTAAAAGAAATCGTTGACAGAATTAAAAGATTTTGTGAAATATGTCTCTATTCAGTTAGCTTTTTAGAAATTTACAAGATATTTCTACTTTTGTCTCTAGAAAATCAACTGTCCAGTGCATGCCAAGATTTTGTGAAATATTTGACTATTCATTTGACTTTTCATAAATGTGTAAGACATTTCTACTTTTGTGAAATATTTTACTACTCAGTTGAGCTTTTAGAAATTTTTTGAAATTTCAGTAAATTGCAAGATTTTGGGAAATATTTCATTATTTATGTGACTTTATAAAATAAGCCGTTGACAAAATTCGAAGACTTTGCGAATTTGAGAAATATTTTAGAAGTTGACAAGATATTTTATTTTTTTATATAGATTTTGAGAAATCTTTGTATTTTTTTTTAAATTCGTAACTGAATGTAAGACAGTTTCTAGAATAACAACTATTCAGTAAATCACAAGATTTTGTGAAATATTTCACCACTTGAGTGACTTTCTAAAATAAATCGTTGACAAAATTCCAAGATTTTGTGAAATATTTCACTGTTCAGTTGAATGTTTAGAAATATAAAAGATATTTCTACATTTGTGAAATATTTCACTATACATTTGTGAAATTTGTGCATTTTTTTAAATTTGTAACTGAATGTAAGACTGTTTCTAGAAAATAAACTGTTCAGCTGCAAGATTTTGTGAAATATTTCACTATTTAGAAGATTTTGTGGAATATTTCATTATTCATTTGACTTAGAAAAAGTCCTAATTTTAAAAATTTTGTGAAATATTTACTACTCAGTTGACTTTTTACAAATTTGCAAGATATTCCTACTTTTGTTTCTAGAAAATCAAATGTTTAGTGCATGGCAAGATTTTGTGAAATATTTCACCATTTGGTTGACCTTTTAGAATTTTGCAAGATATATCAAATTTTTATAAAGAATTTGAGAAATATTTGCATTTTTTAAATTTGTAACTGAATGTAACACTATTTCTAGAATATCAACTATTCAGCAAATTGCAGGATTTTGTGGAATATTTCACTATTTATGTGATATATTTCAGCATTTGGTTGACTTTTTACAATTTTGCAATATATATCAAATTTTTATAAAGAATTTGAGAAATCTTTGTATTTTTTTTAATTTGTAAATGAATGTAAGACTATTTCTAGAATATCAAATATTCAGTAAATTTCAGGATTTTGTGAAATATTTCACTATGTATGTGCCTTTCTAAAAGAAATCGTTGACTGAATTAAACGATTTTGTGAAATATGTCTCTATTCAGTTAGCTTTTTAGAAATTTGGAAGATATTCTTATCTTTGTTTCTAGAAAATCAACTGTTCGGTGCATGGCAAGATTTTGTGAAATATTTCACCATTTTGTTGACTTTTTAGAATTTTGCAATATATATAAAATTTTTATAAAGAATTTGAGAAAGATTTTTAGAAATTTACAAGATATTTCTACTTTTGTCTCTAGAAAATCAACTGTCCAGTGCATGCCAAGATTTTGTGAAATATTTGACTATTCATTTGACTTTTCATAAATGTGTAAGATATTTTTGCTTTTGTGAAATATTTTACTACTCAGTTGAGCTTTTAGAAATTTTCTGAAATTTCAGTAAATTGCAAATTTTTGGGAAATATTTCACTATTTGTGTGACTTTACACAATGAGTCGTTGACAAAATTCGAAGATTTTTTGAAATATGTTCTATTAAGTTGACTTTTTTGAAAATTGCAAGATATTTTTACATTTCATAGAGATTTTGTGAAAATGTTTGCAATTTTTAAATTTGTACTGAATGTAAGACTGTTTCTAGAATATCAACTATTCAGTAAATTGCAGGATTTTGTGAAATATTACACTATTTTTATGCCTTTCTAAAAGAAATCGTTGACAGAATTGAAAGATTTTGTGAAATATGTCTCTATTAAGTTAACTTTTTAGAAATTTGCAAGATATTCTTATCTTTGTTTCTAGAAAATCAAATGTTCAGTGCATGGCAAGATTTTGTGAAATATTTCATCATTTGGTTGACTTTTTAGAATTTTGCAAGATATATCAAATTTTTATAAAGAATTTGATAAATCTTTGCATTTTTTTAAATTTGTAACTGAATGTAAGATTATTTCTAGAATATCAACTATTCTGTAAATTGCAGGATTTTGTGAAATATTTCACTATTTATGTGACTTTCTAAAAGAAATCGTTGACAGAATTAAAAGATTTTGTGAAATATGTCTCTATTCAGTTAGCTTTTTAGAAATTTACAAAATATTTCTACTTTTGTTTCTAGAAAATCAACTGTTCAGTGCATGGCAAGATTCTGTGAAATATTTGACTATTCATTTGACTTTTCATAAATTTGCAAGACATTTCTACTTTTGTGAAATATTTTACTACTCAGTTGAGCTTTTAGAAATTTTTTGAAATTTCAGTAAACTGCAAGATTTTGGGAAATATTTCATTATTTATGTGACTTTATAAAATAAGCCGTTGACAAAATTCGAAGACTTTGCGAATTTGAGAAATATTTTAGAAGTTGGCAAGATATTTTAACTTTTTATATAGATTTTGAAAAATCTTTGTATTTTTTTAAATTCGTAACTGAATGTAAGACAGTTTCTAGAATAACAACTATTCAGTAAATCACAAGATTTTGTGATATATTTCACCACTTGAGTGACTTTCTAAAATAAATCGTTGACAAAATTCCAAGATTTTGTGAAATATTTCACTGTTCAGTTGAATGTTTAGAAATATAAAAGATATTTCTACATTTGTGAAATATTTCACTATACATTTGTGAAATTTGTGCATTTTTTTAAATTTGTAACTGAATGTAAGACTGTTTCTAGAAAATAAACTGTTCAGCTGCAAGATTTTGTGAAATATTTCACTATTTAGAAGATTTTGTGGAATATTTCATTATTCATTTGACTTAGAAAAAGTCCTAATTTTAAAAATTTTGTGAAATATTTACTACTCAGTTGACTTTTTACAAATTTGCAAGATATTCCTACTTTTGTTTCTAGAAAATCAAATGTTTAGTGCATGGCAAGATTTTGTGAAATATTTTACAATTTGGTTGACCTTTTAGAATTTTGCAAGATATATCAAATTTTTATAAAGAATTTGAGAAATATTTGCATTTTTTAAATTTGTAACTGAATGTAACACTATTTCTAGAATATCAACTATTCAGCAAATTGCAGGATTTTGTGGAATATTTCACTATTTATGTGATATATTTCAGCATTTGGCTGACTTTTTACAATTTTGCAAGATATATCAAATTTTTATAAAGAATTTGAGAAATCTTTGTATTTTTTTAAATTTGTAACTGAATGTAAGACTGTTTCTAGAATATCAACTATTCAGTAAATTTCAGGATTTTGTGAAATATTTCACTATGTATGTGCCTTTCTAAAAGAAATCGTTGACAGAATTAAACGATTTTGTGAAATATGTGTCTATTCAGTTAGCTTTTTAGAAATTTGGAAGATATTCTTATCTTTGTTTCTAGAAAATCAACTGTTCGGTGCATGGCAAGATTTTGTGAAATATTTCACCATTTTGTTGACTTTTTAGAATTTTGCAATATATATAAAATTTTTATAAAGAATTTGAGAAAGATTTTTAGAAATTTACAAGATATTTCTACTTTTGTCTCTAGAAAATCAACTGTCCAGTGCATGCCAAGATTTTGTGAAATATTTGACTATTCATTTGACTTTTCATAAATGTGTAAGATATTTCTACTTTTGTGAAATATTTTACTACTCAGTTGAGCTTTTAGAAATTTTCTGAAATTTCAGTAAATTGCAAATTTTTGGGAAATATTTCACTATTTGTGTGACTTTACACAATGAGTCGTTGACAAAATTCGAAGATTTTTTGAAATATGTTCTATTAAGTTGACTTTTTTGAAAATTGCAAGATATTTTTACATTTTATAGAGATTTTGTGAAAATGTTGCATTTTTTAAATTTGTATTGAATGTAAGACTGTTTCTAGAATATCTACTATTCGGTAAATTGCAGGATTTTGTGAAATACACTATTTTATGCCTTTCTAAAAGAAATCGTTGACAGAATTGAAAGATTTTGTGAAATATGTCTCTATTAAGTTAACTTTTTAGAAATTTGCAAGATATTCTTATCTTTGTTTCTAGAAAATCAAATGTTCGGTGCATGGCAAGATTTTGTGAAATATTTCATCATTTGGTTGACTTTTAGAATTTTGCAAGATATATCAAATTTTTATAAAGAATTTGATAAATCTTTGCATTTTTTTTAATTTGTAACTGAATGTAAGATTATTTCTAGAATATCAACTATTCAGTAAATTGCAGGATTTTGTGAAATATTTCACTATTTATGTGACTTTCTAAAAGAAATCGTTGACAGAATTAAACGATTTTGTGAAATATGTCTCTATTAAGTTAACTTTTTAGAAATTTGCAAGATATTCCTACTTTTGTTTCTAGAAAATCAAATGTTTAGTGCATGGCAAGATTTTGTGTAATATTTTACCATTTGGTTGACCTTTTAGAATTTTGCAAGATATATCAAATTTTTATAAAGAATTTGAGAAATATTTGCATTTTTTAAATTTGTAACTGAATGTAACACTATTTCTAGAATATCAACTATTCAGCAAATTGCAGGATTTTGTGGAATATTTCACTATTTATGTGATATATTTCAGCATTTGGCTGACTTTTTACAATTTTGCAAGATATATCAAATTTTTATAAATAATTTGAGAAATCTTTGTATTTTTTTAAATTTGTAACTGAATGTAAGACTGTTTCTAGAATATCAACTATTCAGTAAATTGCAGGATTTTGTGAAATACACTATTTTTATGCCTTTCTAAAAGAAATCGTTGACAGAATTGAAAGATTTTGTGAAATATGTCTCTATTAAGTTAACTTTTTAGAAATTTGCAAGATATTCTTATCTTTGTTTCTAGAAAATCAAATGTTCAGTGCATGGCAAGATTTTGTGAAATATTTCATCATTTGGTTGACTTTTTAGAATTTTGCAAGATATATCAAATTTTTATAAAGAATTTGAGAAATATTTGCATTTTTTAAATTTGTAACTAAATGTAAGATTATTTCTAGAATATCAACTATTCAGTAAATTGCAGGATTTTGTGAAATATTTCACTATTTATGTGCCTTTCTAAAAGAAATCGTTGACAGAATTAAAAGATTTTTTGAAGTATGTCTCTATTCAGTTATCTTTTTAGAAATTTACAAGATATTTCTACTTTTGTCTCTAGAAAATCAACTGTCCAGTGCATGCCAAGATTTTGTGAAATAATTGACTATTCATTTGACTTTTCATAAATGTGTAAGATATTTCTACTTTTGTGAAATATTTTACTACTCAGTTGAGCTTTTAGAAATTTTCTGAAATTTCATTATTTATGTGACTTTATAAAATAAGCCGTTGACAAAATTCGAAGACTTTGCGAATTTGAGAAATATTTTAGAAGTTGGCAAGATATTTTAACTTTTTATATAGATTTTGAGAAATCTTTGTATTTTTTTTTAAATTCGTAACTGAATGTAAGACAGTTTCTAGAATAACAACTATTCAGTAAATCACAAGATTTTGTGAAATATTTCACCACTTGAGTGACTTTCTAAAATAAATCGTTGACAAAATTCCAAGATTTTGTGAAATATTTCACTGTTCAGTTGAATGTTTAGAAATATAAAAGATATTTCTACATTTGTGAAATATTTCACTATACATTTGTGAAATTTGTGCATTTTTTTAAATTTGTAACTGAATGTAAGACTGCAAGATTTTGTGAAATATTTCACTATTTAGAAGATTTTGTGGAATATTTCATTATTCATTTGACTTAGAAAAAGTCCTAATTTTAAAAATTTTGTGAAATATTTACTACTCAGTTGACTTTTTAGAAATTTGCAAGATATTCCTACTTTTGTTTCTAGAAAATCAAATGTTTAGTGCATGGCAAGATTTTGTGAAATATTTTACCATTTGGTTGACCTTTTAGAATTTTGCAAGATATATCAAATTTTTATAAAGAATTTGAGAAATATTTGCATTTTTTAAATTTGTAACTGAATGTAACACTATTTCTAGAATATCAACTATTCAGCAAATTGCAGGATTTTGTGGAATATTTCACTATTTATGTGATATATTTCAGCATTTGGCTGACTTCTTACAATTTTGCAAGATATATCAAATTTTTATAAAGAATTTGAGAAATCTTTGTATTTTTTTAAATTTGTAACTGAATGTAAGACTGTTTCTAGAATATCAACTATTCAGTAAATTTCAGGATTTTGTGAAATATTTCACTATGTATGTGCCTTTCTAAAAGAAATCGTTGATAGAATTAAACGATTTTTTGAAATATGTGTCTATTCAGTTAGCTTTTTAGAAATTTGGAAGATATTCTTATCTTTGTTTCTAGAAAATCAACTGTTCGGTGCATGGCAAGATTTTGTGAAATATTTCACCATTTTGTTGACTTTTTAGAATTTTGCAATATATATAAAATTTTTATAAAGAATTTGAGAAAGATTTTTAGAAATTTACAAGATATTTCTACTTTGTCTCTAGAAAATCAACTGTCCAGTGCATGCCAAGATTTTGTGAAATATTGACTATTCATTTGACTTTTCATAAATGTGTAAGATATTTCTACTTTTGTGAAATATTTACTACTCAGTTGAGCTTTTAGAAATTTTCTGAAATTTCAGTAAATTGCAAATTTTTGGGAAATATTTCACTATTTGTGTGACTTTACACAATGAGTCGTTGACAAAATTCGAAGATTTTTTGAAATATGTTCTATTAAGTTGACTTTTTTGAAAATTGCAAGATATTTTTACATTTTATAGAGATTTTGTGAAAATATTGCATTTTTTAAATTTGTATTGAATGTAAGACTGTTTCTAGAATATCTACTATTCGGTAAATTGCAGGATTTTGTGAAATACACTATTTTATGCCTTTCTAAAAGAAATCGTTGACAGAATTGAAAGATTTTGTGAAATATGTCTCTATTAAGTTAACTTTTTAGAAATTTGCAAGATATTCTTATCTTTGTTTCTAGAAAATCAAATGTTCGGTGCATGGCAAGATTTTGTGAAATATTTCATCATTTGGTTGACTTTTTAGAATTTTGCAAGATATATCAAATTTTTATAAAGAATTTGATAAATCTTTGCATTTTTTTTAATTTGTAACTGAATGTAAGATTATTTCTAGAATATCAACTATTCAGTAAATTGCAGGATTTTGTGAAATATTTCACTATTTATGTGACTTTCTAAAAGAAATCGTTGACAGAATTAAACGATTTTGTGAAATATGTCTCTATTAAGTTAACTTTTTAGAAATTTGCAAGATATTCCTACTTTTGTTTCTAGAAAATCAAATGTTTAGTGCATGGCAAGATTTTGTGAAATATTTTACCATTTGGTTGACCTTTTAGAATTTTGCAAGATATATCAAATTTTTATAAAGAATTTGAGAAATATTTGCATTTTTTAAATTTGTAACTGAATGTAACACTATTTCTAGAATATCAACTATTCAGCAAATTGCAGGATTTTGTGGAATATTTCACTATTTATGTGATATATTTCAGCATTTGGCTGACTTTTTACAATTTTGCAAGATATATCAAATTTTTATAAATAATTTGAGAAATCTTTGTATTTTTTTAAATTTGTAACTGAATGTAAGACTGTTTCTAGAATATCAACTATTCAGTAAATTGCAGGATTTTGTGAAATACACTATTTTATGCCTTTCTAAAAGAAATCGTTGACAGAATTGAAAGATTTTGTGAAATATGTCTCTATTAAGTTAACTTTTTAGAAATTTGCAAGATATTCTTATCTTTGTTTCTAGAAAATCAAATGTTCAGTGCATGGCAAGATTTTGTGAAATATTTCATCATTTGGTTGACTTTTTAGAATTTTGCAAGATATATCAAATTTTTATAAAGAATTTGAGAAATATTTGCATTTTTTAAATTTGTAACTAAATGTAAGATTATTTCTAGAATATCAACTATTCAGTAAATTGCAGGATTTTGTGAAATATTTCACTATTTATGTGCCTTTCTAAAAGAAATCGTTGACAGAATTAAAAGATTTTTTGAAGTATGTCTCTATTCAGTTATCTTTTTAGAAATTTACAAGATATTTCTACTTTTGTCTCTAGAAAATCAACTGTCCAGTGCATGCCAAGATTTTGTGAAATAATTGACTATTCATTTGACTTTTCATAAATGTGTAAGATATTTCTACTTTTGTGAAATATTTTACTACTCAGTTGAGCTTTTAGAAATTTTCTGAAATTTCATTATTTATGTGACTTTATAAAATAAGCCGTTGACAAAATTCGAAGACTTTGCGAATTTGAGAAATATTTAGAAGTTGGCAAGATATTTTAACTTTTTATATAGATTTTGAGAAATCTTTGTATTTTTTTTAAATTCGTAACTGAATGTAAGACAGTTTCTAGAATAACAACTATTCAGTAAATCACAAGATTTTGTGAAATATTTCACCACTTGAGTGACTTTCTAAAATAAATCGTTGACAAAATTCCAAGATTTTGTGAAATATTTCACTGTTCAGTTGAATGTTTAGAAATATAAAAGATATTTCTACATTTGTGAAATATTTCACTATACATTTGTGAAATTTGTGCATTTTTTTAAATTTGTAACTGAATGTAAGACTGCAAGATTTTGTGAAATATTTCACTATTTAGAAGATTTTGTGGAATATTTCATTATTCATTTGACTTAGAAAAAGTCCTAATTTTAAAAATTTTGTGAAATATTTACTACTCAGTGAAATATTTCCCAAAAATTTGCAATTTACTGAAATTTCAGAAAATTTCTAAAAGCTCAACTGAGTAGTAAAATATTTCACAAAAGTAGAAATATCTTACACATTTATGAAAAGTCAAATGAATAGTCAAATATTTCACAAAATCTTGGCATGCACTGGACAGTTGATTTTCTAGAGACAAAAGTAGAAATATCTTGTAAATTTCTAAAAAGATAACTGAATAGAGACATACTTCAAAAAATCTTTTAATTCTGTCAACGATTTCTTTTAGAAAGGCACATAAATAGTGAAATATTTCACAAAATCCTGCAATTTACTGAATAGTTGATATTCTAGAAATAATCTTACATTTAGTTACAAATTTAAAAAATGCAAATATTTCTCAAATTCTTTATAAAAATTTGATATATCTTGCAAAATTCTAAAAAGTCAACCAAATGATGAAATATTTCACAAAATCTTGCCATGCACTGAACATTTGATTTTCTAGAAACAAAGATAAGAATATCTTGCAAATTTCTAAAAAGTTAACTTAATAGAGACATATTTCACAAAATCTTTCAATTCTGTCAACGATTTCTTTTAGAAAGGCATAAAAATAGTGTATTTCACAAAATCCTGCAATTTACTGAATAGTTGATATTCTAGAAACAGTCTTACATTCAGTTACAAATTTAAAAAAATACAAAGATTTTGTAAGGACCCAAAATGTTGCCATTTTGAACCCCACAATTTCTTTTATTGTAGTTTTTGAAATAAATACATAAAATGTCTATTTGATCAGTGTTTGACTTGGTGGGCAATGGATTACATCCATCAAAGGGGGGGCGGATTACATCCGCCAATGTGTGTTTGTTTC